>NW_017306994.1:1561375-1576974 GCF_000935625.1 Nanorana parkeri
TATAGCAAGCTCATATGGGTGTGATGGTCAGTGATCGCAAACTTTTAGCCACGTATTTAAGAGGCATTTTGGACTTGTCACAATGTGCGCTTGGCCGATGAACAGTGTAGTATAAACATGGTTAACATCTTCCTATTAGTGATTTTTCAACAGATTAAGAAATCTGTGTGTGATGAATACTTCTGTCAGTCAAAAGTCCTTTATACCATATAGGGAAGTCTTACACAATCAATCATGCCAAGAGTTGTTTCAATCAGAAACATTACTAGCACTAAAGTAACCACCACTCCAAGCTTGCTCCTGTAATGGACTACAATCTCACATTTGGTTTACTAATTTGTAGTGAAGTTATAGCCTATGAGCTTGTTATAGCCTACTCTACAACACACACAGAGGCCATGGGGAACAAAAGTAGCCACCCTCCAGAAGGAAGGACAATGTCAGCACCGATTCAGAGATTATTTGAGGATCTACAGCTGAGTGATACACGAATAAGATACATTTTTGTTAATAAGTAAGGTACTTAAAAGGCTTTTTTAAGATTTAACTCCTGAGTTTAGTGTCACTTTAAGTGGCAGTTATAGCTCTCCTCCCAACCCCAGCCTGTTACTGCACAGTGAAGCAGCCGACTAACAAGCTCATCTCTCTGTCTTTCTGGTCTCTCCTCCTATCAGTATGTCTTTTGTTACCATATGAGCAGCACAAGAGGATTATATCATGTCAGACTTAGGTACTTACACTGGTTTCTCAAAAAAAAAAGACTTTTAATAATACATTATTGTGTGTCTTTTATATCTGCCTCTATTTGAGCATTAAAAGAACATGTTATGCTTTTAAAGTGGCACTCGTCGACATAAAAGTTCAACAAAGCTCTGTAGAAGCTTTAAAGAAACAATCCTTATGGAGGTGAAGAAAACTTCATCTATAAGTACCGTATATTTCAATAATGCACAGATGTTGTATGACTGCAAATGCTAAAAAATACATCAGTTGTTCTGCCCATGCTAATGTGTTTCTCTTCCCCCTAATGAAACCATAACTGGGTAATTAGGAAAGACAGCACAGAAACTGATGAGGTTTTTACTTTGTGCCAAAGTCAGCACTTTTTTTTTTTTAATTCTACATATCCCAGTAAAAATGTGAGCCATTAGTGCAGTGTTTTATCACTGACAGATTCTTCATCTTTGCAGTACGTCAGGTTTGTGTATCCTGATGATAGATGTAATTGTTAACCCTTCACTTCCAGGCAGGATATAGGAAGCAATGCATAATTCCAAAATGGCTCATTACTGGTCTACATTAACTTTCTGGAAGCTTTTTATTACACTGTCCTATTAGTTCCCTAATTACAATTCAGAGATCCAAACGTCTCTTTTTAAATCAGAAAGGGCAGGAAGAGAATTAGATGTGCCATATATATCTCTTGGCCTTAACATTTGGAGCAATTCTTTTCCCAGCATGCCCCTGAATGCACCTACCAGGAATAGCTGGTGCTACAGGATTAATGGTGGTTTGGGGAAATCCTTGCAGTTAATCTTTCAGTGCAACAGATCAGTCTCTAATTGGATTACTGTAAAAGAAATCAATGCTATCTGTCCCTATTATAAATGTAGACTTCTAGCATCCTTGTACTCAATGACAACTTCTTCAACAGTGTCATTAGAGTGAGAATAATACATATTAAAAGCTTTGCATCTGACATGCCTTATTCATTCTTTCCAGGACTCCAACACTTTCTAATACAGACTGATTTATTAACCCGAATAATAGAAATTTTCTCTAGTAGCTGACAGCTATTAAACTATTAGTATTTATTAAAGGGGCACTCTAATCTGAATAAATTCCACACAGATTACATAATATTTGCTCAGATGCAAATGAAGGATTTTTAAACTCCAGTAGTATTTCCTAGAAATATCATAAATGACTTTTCCTCAGTTGTGTATACTTCATATGTAGATACGTATGGGGCTGTATTAAAGTGCCTCTGAACCCTCTCTATTTGTCCTGGTGATGGTTATCACTGAATTTGAAAATTAAATAAAATTCTAAATTTTGGGTTTTTATCAGAACAGGAGTAGATGGAAAATCTTCTAATGGGGACACTGGTTCCGGTGACCACAAGGGACCTCTCTCTCTTTAAAGTTATTTTTTCTGACTTCCTGATGTGGCTATCAGACAGGAAGTAAAGATAAATCTCCCCAATAAAGTGCCTAGTTCAACCCATATGTGATATATACAGCTTTTTATGTCATAAGCTAGGTTGTAGAACCATCAGGATCTTAAATTGTGCAAAATGGGTGATTAAAAAATAAAGAAAAGGTAATACTAAATTCTAAGCAGTAGACAAGTGTGTGCTTAAAGAAGAACTCCAGGAAAACTTTTACTTAACCCTTGCAGTGGGGCTGCCACCGCACAGCAAAGTTATACTCACCCAAAGCTCAGAGTAAGCCAGCTGTAACAGCGATCCCTCCAGTCTCTTTACTACTATGCTGTCGCATTTACATTTTCTTCAGCGTCCTCTAGTCTGGGGTTGATTTACTAAAGGCAAATAGGCTGTTCACTTTGGCAGGGTAGTCTGCACTTTGAAGGGGAAGTTTCCACTTAGCTTAGTGAATGAGGTGAAGCTCTGCTGACGTCCATCATCCAGTCATGTGCAAACAAAAACATTGTTTTTTTTTTTAGTTTCCTTGTACCTGATTGGGTACACTTTGCAAAGTGAAATTTCACCACATTCAGTAAGCTAAGAGGAAATGTCCCTTACATAGTGTAAATTCCTTTGCAAAGTGAACAGCCTATCTGCCTTTAGTAAATTTCTTTCAATGAGGTAGAATAAAATACTTTAAATAGTGTAGAAAATTCTCTCAAAAAGTTGTATACAAAAGGTGTTATTACTTACAAAATAACAGGAAAGTACATTTTTTAAACTTTTAATCTTTTTTGTTTTACTAAAGAGAGTGTGCATTGGCAGATTTAGTTTGAATGTGATTGAGATGCTACAAGAATTTTTTAAGATGTAAAATGATTAATAACGGTGTTTGACAGTCAACAATAAAAAAGTAAACATAAAAAAATATGCATTGACAAAAAAGGTGGACTCGAGAGTTGAGAGTTTTTAATGTAATAGTTCATTTTTCAAGCAGTGCTGCTTGGACCAGACAAAGGGAGTGGAACTCTCAAAAGCTTGTCCTCAAAAATGAACTATTGGTGCAAATGGAAAATTTATCAAATAGAGTACTTAAAGTGACATTAAACCCTCAGATTTTTTAACATAAACCTATACTGTAGTGTGTGCCTTACTGTAATCCATGGTAGTTTCCCTTCTCTTTGATGCTCTTCCTTTTAAATCCTTAGCTCTTCTAATGCTGGGGGAGAACTTCCCTTTGCAGCTGAGTGCCTCTTCCTGTAGTGCTGGCTCAGGTTGTGAACCTGCACACAGACACCATGTATCCATTCCAGAGACAAGGCAGTCTGCTGCAAAACAGAAGTTCTGCCCAGCATGAGAAGAGATACAGAGTTAAAAGGAAGAGCAGCAAAGAGAAGAGAAACTACCATGGATTGCAGTAAGGCTTTAATCTGAGGGTTTAATGTCACTTTAACTGTAATATCCTTGTGTGCACTAACATAGCTACTATCACATTATCCAAGGTTTTTAAAGCAAATACAGGGCAAACAGGAAAATATCCCTGGTCTCCTAACTTTGTACACGTTCACTCTTGTACAACTATTGTACTTACTGTACAACCCTCTCCATTTGTGTGTTATTTTGACCAAGTCCTAACAACCCCCTTAATGCAAAAAAGTGATAGCAACAGAATGAATGATATCCAACACGTCTAGTTGATTGAACAATACCTACTGGTTACTATATGGAAGAAAGAATGGACAACATTAAAAACTGCTAAAGTGAAATTGGATATTTACTATCTATTTTTTTGCAGGCAGAAGGTAGAGTTCTAGGATCATTTTCACATGTCTAACAGGTTCATTTAACTGGCTTGCTGAAAAAAAAAAACTGTTGTTTCCAAAGTTCAATACTTCTCTGTAGCTTTGTACAGACTTTTACAGACTCTGGAGCTTTTAATAATAGAAACACAATCAGAAAGCTATCCGCATGATACTCCTTGACTCCTTGTGATTGGTGCTCACTATTAAATGTTTATTTGTACAATAATAAAAACATGTGAAATATAAAACATTAATTAAAAACATTTCAAATTTCATAGAGCAGTGGGGTTGAAATATACAGGAATGTTCTAAGGGTGATATAGAAGATATTACAATACAAAGCACTGTAGCTAGTAGCACTGAAGTTCAGAGCAGCAATGGTAATGTACTGGGATAAAACAAATATAAGCATTAGGAAATAATGAGTAAACAGCTATGAGTATAAGAACACACTGTCATACTCATTCTCCTGTAGGGCCTTTTATATGGAAGGCTATGTCTATTCATACAACCCATTCTTACTGGCTTGCATACAGTGACTGAAGGCACAAGAAGAAACAGAAATGCTTTAAAGTAGTATGGGAGGGGCCACCACACATCCCCCAAATTCAAAACCTTTTAGTCATTCCATTCCTCCAGACCTCCGAATTAAATGTGAATAATTGATAAATAAGTCTGGTCTGGGTCAAATCGCATACCTAGTGAATCAGTTTACTCATCTCTACTGAGAACCTGCAAATTCATGAGCTTCAAAAGTCTTTTAAGCTCAAAATGCAGGCATTTTGCAGAATGTTACAGTCCCTATAAGACCATTGGTACTTGACTCTAGTGCATAACTGGCAGAAAGCACTCAATAAACAAAAGGCCAATGTCAGGAAAATAAAGAAAAGGCTGTAAATATAAAAGATGTGAATAATTAAACTAATTAAACTTAAACAATCAATGAATAGCAAAAGCGTGATATGAACGGAACATGAAAAAGTCATAAGACAGCGGAATCTTGGGCGTAAATACACAATCAGTAGCATCTATGCTACTAGATATCACTCCATCACAGTCTATTGAGACTCTACCAGCCAGCAGCTCAATGTAAATATTTGCTTTTTGGTACCCGGAATCCTTTACCATGTAATTGAACCTACTCTAATCTCCACGGCAATGGTGCACTATATAAAATACACTGACTGAGCTATCTTATCTTTACACGAACCAGGATTAGAAAAGACTCCGCAGGCATAAAGATTACTACATTTGCTGGGCAAAGAGCTAATTGCTGTGAAATGTTTAGATTATATACAGGATTCAGTGGTAATGCAGGTATCATCATATGATTTCATAAAAGAGAATATATAGACTGCATCACACATTAGCAGGTAGGGCAAATCATCTTTATGTACTTAAAATACTTAGAGGAATTCAACAGCCTTCCTGCTGTGTAATAACAAGATATTTTTCTATCACTACTTAGATTTGTTAGATTTGAGTGGTAAGACCTTAACCACCATCGATTATCAAAAAGAATATAAATAAATGTATAAGTATTATGTGCTATTCATTTCTGCTTTGGAAAGGGTTAGATACAAAATTATTCATAGCTGTAATGTGTTATTAATATATAGAGCATAATTACATAAAGCAAATCACGGTGGGACTGTTGTTATAATATTTTCAACATATCATGGCTGTCTTGACTGCTAGGTCAGTGCTATCAATACATTGCTTATCCCCAGACTCCAGCCCACAACTCACACAGTTTAAAATATTCATGATCTCCATCCTGACCTCTTTCAGAGGACTACATAAATATTTAAGCAGAAACCTGCAAAAAATAACATTTTGAAAGGGAGAGAGAGAATTCAGCAAGCGAAAAAAGGCTTTGAGCTATTTTGGTCCTGCCAAAAGCTATCAAAGAGTATGGCTGGGTGAGAGCCAAGACCCAGATGGTGCCTCTATAGAGAGGTTTGCCGATTCTGACACACGACCCTGTTGTGATTCAGGGACAGGTTGGCAGGATCATTGGGAAATGACAAAAACCATTTCTATACTTTAGGCCCATTAATTATTGGAAAAACAAATGTTTTCACAGCATTATTGACAAAATCAATTATTGTAAAGAGGTTCAGCAAGTTGCTCAGATTTAAAATTGTAGAGGTATTTTCCCTTAGCTTTGATAGACTATTCCCTTATACATGCATTCAAATACTGTATATAACTAAGTCACACAATTAAAAAAAAACATGATCAAACAGTTTTGTCTCTTAACACTTGTCTTTATTCATATACAGTAGACTACTCTTAACATGCACAAGGATATGAACAGTTGCAGTCTACGTAAAAGCTGTTATAGCTCTTACTATGCTTTTCTGAAATAATAATGGGTACATAAACTAGAATAAAATATTTAGAGCACAAATAAAAACTTTTACAACAAGCTGTAAGTTACAATTACTTTGGTTATAAAATATAATATCGTATTCTGTGGTTGCTAAATATTTGTCCTTTTAATTAAAATCAACTTTTATATCACCATCTTCAAAAATAATAAGACGTGCATAATATAAGCAACTATGGGGTCTATTCACTAAGCTGCCGAAGGATCTAGCCGTAGCTTCGGCCGATCCTTCGGCTAGCTTCGGCCCCAGGACCCCTTTGGTTCAGTAGAACCGAAGGGGTGCTGTACGGGCTATTCACTATAGCCCATACAGCTCCCGAACGTGGCCGAGCGGCTCAGTCGAGCCGAACGCATATGCCTCGGCTCGACTGAGCCGCGCTAAAAGCCGAAGCTGGCCGAGCGGCCGGCCGACAGCCTGCTTCTGACAGCTGGGCTGGGTAAGATCATGGCTGGCTCCGGCCACTTGCAGAGAGATCAGCGTCCCTGGTTACCTGCTAACCAGGGACACTGATCTTCAAGCAGCAAACTCTTCCTGGTGCTCCGGGAGTCTCCTGCTTCCGGCCGCCAAAGAGAGAAACACTGCTGTTTCTTTTTTTTTTTTATTCTGACATGGAGCTGTGTCAGAATAGAAAAAAAAAATGCCCATTGGAATGCATTGCTAGATTCCTATTGGCTATTGCAATTTGCAATAGCCAATAGTAAACTAGCATTGTAACCGGCCTCTGCTGCAGTTCTCCATCAGGTCCATTAGCAGAGGGCAGGTACAATGCTAGTTTACTATTGGTTATTGCAAATTGAAATAGCCAATAGGAATCTAGCAATGCATTCCAATGGGCAAAAACATTTTTTTTCTATCCTGACACGGCTGCGTGTCAGAATAAAGAGAGAATAAGAAAAATCAGAGTTTCTCTCCTGGGCGGCCGGGAGCGGGAGGCTCCCAGAGCGCCTCCGGACAATAGAAAACTGTTGGGTGGAGCTAGCTGTCACTGCTAGCTCCGCACAATAGTTTTCTATTTACTTTTTTTTACTTTTAAACTATTTTTCTGTTCTGCTCGGTCCCTCTGAGGGACTGAGCAGAACAGCTGAGCCGAATGCCGCTCAGCGGCATTCGGCTATTGACTCACTGCTGTTCGGCATCTACAGGAATAGGCCGAACAGCAGTGAGTAGCCTGCTGGAGGTTCGGCTCAGCCGATCCAGCTGTTGGATCGGCTGAGTCGAACTCCTTCTGCACTCCTGCTGAGCACGTTCGGCCGACCGAAAGCCATGCGAAGCACGCCGATGTAGGTTGATTTCAGCCGATATACGGCTCAAATCAGCCGTACCAGCCTGAAGTGAATAGCCAAACAGTGTTCGGCTCACTTCACTTCAGGTCGGTCATTCACTCGGCTGCCTACGGCAACTTAGTGAATAGATCCGTATGTTTTGATCCTCAAAACATAAGGAGTCCTTGTAGAAAGTGACATCACCACTAAAGAGATCCGAATATAAAAAAATTATTTTCAACATAGTGGTTTATCCATAGTGTCTGTTCCTGTTAGCAAGGTTTTTGAAGACATTGCATTTTAAAGCATATCTAAACCCAAAAACATACATGTAATATATTGTAGCTTTTTATTTTCACCTGGTAATCCTGTAAAAAAACACACTTTCTTACTTTGGGTGGCTACGCTCACTCCTCCACTGTTTCTTTGAAGAGAACCATGTTATCACCCAGGCTGCTCTCCTGAGTTTAAGCATGTGTATACCATGTGCAGGGACACATATGCACATTCTTGTGCCGGGTCAGTGACATAGTAAGTAGTGAAGCCAGGATAAAGCTGAGATCCCTAAAGCATTCACTTTAAAAACAAGTCAGTAATAGAAACTTCCATTTTTCTATCCTTAACAAGTTCCTTTTTTAAATAATACCCTGACCCCTCTCTTACCAGTAATACAATGCTCCTTCCCTTTTTACCCCCCCCCTATTTAGGCTTGTAGAAATAAGTGCTTACTTTAAATGTAATCTTCTGGCAGCATTTGCAGTGAAAACCTAAGTACTAATATGCAAGTGCAGATGGCTGCATAAAAATTAATGTCATCTACCTGCATGTTGTTTCCTTGGCCAGAATCATCCATACTGCACTTGTTGTTATAGAGAAAACCAACACAACCATGATCAAGCATACCATTAAAACTCCTCTTGGTGTTGCATGGAAGACATAAGCAACACTTCTCTCTCATTAGAAATGTTGTAATTCAGGAAATATGAACAATGGGCATTATGCTAAAAGGTTTGTTTTAAACAGAAGAACTTTTTTCTTCAATTACTGCAATTATTATGTATTGTTTCTTAAAATGCATATAAACTGAAAGTGAAAACATATCTTCCACCAGTAGAAACAAGCAAATGTTATAAAACCACCGTACCCACAATTCTCACAGTCTGCTTCCAATGTACATTTATCTGGCTTCCCTTCTCCCCTGTATGGTGGCCCTTCTAACATTATAGCAAAAAAAATGTTAGAACTGAACATGTTGTCTGTCATCATCTTGAATGCACTCTACCAATGCAGCTACAGTGATAGTCATGAAGGAGTTAACCTGTTTTCAACATTGTATGCATCAGCATCAGTATATCAGGTGTCTCTAGACTGCTACAAACCTTACTCTTCACTGTAGGTTACATATACTTACATATTCTATGCCATGTATGCCCAGCCTGTGGCCCTTTGGTACTTGTTGTGCAACCCTTTGGGACCCCGGTGGTGGGAATCAGAGCATTCATTTGCAAAGGGGCTGTAGGGCAGCCATCTCTAGCATTCTAATGTGACATTTCCCCAGTCTCTGACTATCTCCTCCAACAAACCAGTCTCTAATAACCCCTACTGCAGTCTATGACAGATGTCTCTAGCATTTCATATAATGAAAATTATGTGAAGCCCTTTTGGAGCTTTCAGGGGCCTCAGTTGAGGGCCCCTATACTTCAAATTTAAGAAAAAGCCTCTGTTATATGCTGCTGTGCATATTAGACAGTATACTCCACAACACTCCACATTTTAAATCACATACTTCATTACTTCGCTCTGTACTTGGTGCTAGGGGGAAGTGCTGAGGGGGCTGGAAGCTTGGAGGTAACAATCCCAGCTGAAGCAAGCTGGCTTGTTAGGGCCTCTACAAGATCTCCCAGTCCCCTAAGAAAATAGCTCCACCCTGGAACCAGTCTGTGTGCCTGGGTGGACTAGAGAGTGGATCACCTGTGTGGTGAAAACTAGACTGTGTGGCAAGTTGATGAGTTCCAGTCGGTGTGGCAAGGTGACGAGTTCCAGCCTGTGTGACAAGTGTTTAAAATACAGCCTGTGTGGCAAGAGTTCTGTTAATTAGGGAGTTAGGTGCTTGGGGCAGCACATGGTTGCTTCTAGCTGGTAGTTAGGAAAAACTGTGTGCAGTAAGTGGCCAAAGTGGCAAAGATTTATTTTCATGTTTCTTTTGTTTTTCTATTTTGAGCTGCTAAAGAGAGAAAATAACGATGTGTAATTTTCACCAAAAGTACTCATGCAGGGAGTCACACACACACTGCTACTAATGAGGCTAATATCCTCACTATACTGTATATATACAGTACATATACACACACACACACACACACACACACACACACACACACACACATACAGTGTATATATACATATAGTACAGATATGTATACACTATAAAAGGACATTCTGAGTGTGTCTCGATTGAACAACATTTAGGGGATGTTAGCAAACAAACAATTACTTAGTAGTTCCAGTGGCTTTACTGATATGCAATTGGAGTTTATTTTCTCATTGCTGCTCCTCCTTAGGCAACAGCCTAAGTGCTGTCACGGAATGTAATCAAAGAGGCAGAGCAAGTCCCGTGACATCATGACTCACTCCCCCCTTTGCTTACATTCAGGAGCAGAGCTGCCATTAGCAGTGAGTTCATCGCGTTCAGATGTGGCAGCGGGGATTTTTTCTTTCATTGAGCCGGTGAGAGGCGTGCATCATGATTGACGAGGATCTATATTGCTGGACAACATGATTGATGATGGATTGCATTGTGGGACTTTTTTTAAATAAAGGACTCAAGGACACAGTCAAAAACTGTGTGCTGAATTTATTTAATAATAAAGAACTTTACAAACTGGTGTGGTGTGTTTATTTACTATTACTCAGATAAGCCCCCTACCCATAGACCCCCACAAACACCTGGCCAGGGTTGTGGGGAAGAGGCCCTTGTCCTCATCAACATGGGAACAAGGTACATTACCAGGTGGTGTCCCCCTGGTGAAGCACCCTCCCCATGTAGTGAGCATAGGGCCACTGCTAGGATCAAGGGTCTGGTAAGGGATTTTTTTTGGGGGGAGGCACACTTTTTTTCTTTTGATTATCTAACATCTTTAAGTTCATTTTCTGAAAATTCGGATGTATACAAATTTTCGGTACCGCAAAATTTGTATTTTAAAACATTTGTTATTTTTTCCATTTGGAAATTCCGATGCATTCATATATGCCGATATTCGTCCGAATTTTAATTCAGAAAGAAACAAATCTTACATGTCTAGACCTTTCTTAGGAGAAAACAAAGGTACAGTCTTCTGCCATCCTCATAAAGGCTATATATTAACCTCTTCCCAACTGATGAAGGGATTATACCGTCACGATCGATCAGTTCATTCATGAGCGGTGACAGGATAATTCCCTCATGCAGTACAATGAGTGTTGGTCCGTGGAGGAACCAATGCTCATTCAGTTACTGCTGTTGCTGGGTCCCTCAGGGTCCGAGACAGACCCACAGCAGCACATTAGGTGATCACAGTACTATGATCACAGCGATAGCTGATTGTTGTGATCACAGAGCTGTGACAGCCACTAAGCCAGATTGTAGCTAACTGTGTTGTGCAGCTGTGAGCCAGCTAGAGTGTTACAGACTAATACAATTTTTCTGAGAATATGGTATTCTCCTCAGAACTACTAACAGGGTTATTCACAAAAGGGTGAAGAGTTTGGAGAAGGCAGGAGAAGTGAACAACCTAGGTAAAAATAGCTGAAATGGAAAAATTCTGCAATTCAGCTCACTTTCCAGTTCAGCTATTTTGGCCTAGATTGTTCACTTCTCCTGCCTTCTCCAAACTCTTCAACCTTTTGTTAATAACACATAGCACATAGTGCCCCACCACCAAACACCTGAAGGCCAATAAAGTAGGTGTCACTTCATGGTGCATGGCTTGTATTGTGGGATTAAAAAAAACCTCAGCATTAGTGTCATCAGTAGAAATAATAACCCCCCAGCACTGGTGGCCACAATGACAGGCTCCATGTTTCTTCCATTTACTTTAATTACCAAAGACTTGTGAATTTTATCTGTGTTAGTGTCCTTGTGTTTTTTTATAAAGAGTAGGGCTAAATTGATTTTACTGGACAGGTCTGTACAGATTATTTTGCTTCTTTCATTTTGTCCTATGCAGTGAAGTGTTGCTAATCCCATCATGATGTCAAACCAGTTTATGCAATATGACAAAGAGCAGAAGAGCAGAAGAGCAGAAAGTTTAGTAATGCACAGCAACCATCCAAAACTAAAATCTGATTTATTGCCTTAAATGACTGCACTTTGCAAATGACCATTGCTTATTGTATACTATTTTATTGCAGAGACAAGACAGGGTCATATCTCTAATACTCTAATATATACGCTCTGCAAGTTCTAGAACAAATATGAAAATATGATTCTGTTCTGATATAATTCACATGCAAAAAAACTAACAGACTTGTCAACAAGGCAAGGCAAATGGTAATTAGCCGTCAAGCTAGGACTATAGTTCAACTGTCTGGTGGAGATCACTCCACCGGATAGTTTTGGCTCTTTTTCAGTGCTGGGTGCTGGGAAGAACAAAAAGAATGTTTCTACACATGGCACACTGCTGTCACTTTACATATCACTGGCGGCCACATTGGAACACCCTCTAACTCAGGAGTAGGAAACTCAGGCATTTTTCCTAAAAAACATGGAAGAGATCAAAGATCACCTGGGGGAGGACACTTTTTTAAGGAGATAACCTTGCAAGGCTGTATTAAGAAGTAATGAGGTTTTTAAAAAGCTTAGAAAAAAAATAATACAAAAGTCAATGTAAAAATATAATTGTATCCTACCTTTTTAGCTTCAGTGAGAGTTCAGAGGTCAGTAGTAAGTAAAACAGCAGAATTCAGAGGTCAGTATTAAGCTATGCAGAATTCAGAGCTCAGTAGTAAGTAACATAGCAAGCAGAATTCAGAGGCCAGTATCAAGCAAAGCAGAGTTCAGAGGTCATTAGTAAATAAGGCAGAGTTCAGAGGTCAGTAATAAGTAATGCAGAGTGCAGGGGTCAGTAGTTAGTAACTCAGCAGAGTTCAGATATCAGTATTAAGCAATGCTGAATTCAGAGGTTAGTAGTAAGTAACACAGCATTGCAGAGTATTAATTAATGCAGAGTTCAGAGGTCATTAGTGGGTAATGCAGAGATCAGAGGTCAGTAGTAAGTAATGCAAAATTCAGAGGTCAGAATTCATCAATACATGTCATTTTGTCACTTGCACAGAACCATGCTGGAAACATTGCAAAGGATGGGAACTGTCCCCACGAAACAGGGGTGCATGGCAAACTTAGCTTATGGGGCATGTCAGCTACAAGCCTCTGAGACTGTAAGGCCCCTTTGCCAGCCAATAGACAAAACAGGAAACATCTACATCTGCAAACATAAAATTCCAGTACAACATTAAATGGTAGTATGGGCCTGTGTCCTGTAATATTTCAAGGGGCATTCCACTTGGATTTGAGATCAATTACAGGTTACAGGTATATTTGGCCTGCAGCTGACCTCATTCTGTCCTATATTTGACCTCCTTCTAACCTGTATGAAATTGCTTCAAGCTGCTTTTGCTTTCCTATAGACTTGTATTGGGAGAAAAACAGTTTTGCTTTTGAGGACAAAAGAAAAGCTCCTCAACACAGACCCAAAATAACACCTGCTGTTAAATTGGGTAAGGTTAATATGGCGGCAATTGATTTTGCTCAGCATATTTCTTTACAATGTATTTTATTAATTCCATATTTGGTTATGCATTCCTGTGGTGAAATACTATTTTACTATAGATGTCACACTGCTATTATGGACAGGGTTAATTTAAAGCAGTAGGCAGTGCTTGTCTACATAAAGCATCAATTAGATTTTTAAAAGTTGTGGTAAATGCTTAGTATAACAAAATTAGTTTTCTAATGCGGTACCAGCAAACTATATAAAAAAACAAGGCATGTAAACTGGATTTACTGGGGGCGTGGCTTGGCGCATGGAGCGGTGAGACGTGTATCGGCTCGTCTCCCGCTCGAGGGTACGTTAAACTGCAGACAGCAGCAGCTTCCTAGCCCACAAACACCGGCAATGAGCGACCGGAGGAAGAAACTGGATTTACTGCTACAATGTTTTTTTTTTTTACACTTTTGTAAATTGTAGGCAAGGGTTAGAACCTCTGTCTGTTTTCAGTGTTGTCTGTGCCACCATTTAGAAAATCCACTCTTACTTTCCGGTCTACCAAAGGGGGCAACTCTCAAAGGTAGAATTTCCCCTCACTTTGGGGAGGTTTCCAATTACTTCCTGGCTCCGGGACTGGAAATGTATCTTATTTGTGTATCACTCAGCTGCAGATCCTCAAATCATCTCTGAATTGGTGCTGACACTGTCCTTCCTTCTGGAGAATGGCTACTTTTGTTCCCCATGGTCCCTGTGTGTGTTGTAAAGTAGCCACCACTGAAAGCTAATGCTCATGATGGACTATAATCTCAGTTTACTTAAATCTTAGTTTACTAATTTGTATGAGATTGTAGATTGAGATTGTAGTCCATCACAGGAGCGAGTTTGGAGTGATGGCTACTTTACAACACACACAGGGGCCATGGGAAACAAAAGTAGCCATCCTCCAGAAGGAAGGACAGTGTCAGCACCAATTCAGAGATGATTTGAGGATCTACAGCTGAGTGATACACAAATAAGTTACATTGTTGTAATAGTTAAAGTATTTGAATGCATTTTTCAGATTCAACTCTTAAGTTTAGCATCTAACCATCCTGCACACTAAAACTAGAATTAAAATGTTTTTGTTGAGGTTCTACTTTAGCACACCAAACAGGGGAAAATGTTTTATCAGCTATTTTCCTTTTAACTACTATTGAGCTGTGCATGAATAACCTAGAAAATTCAGTGGTAGAACAAAACACTTGAGCTCACCTTGAAATTGGGTGTCCAACTTATTTCAACATAAAACTTTTTAAATATCCTACAAAAGAGTTGACAGAACAAAATGAGTCATGTCATAGACTTTTTTTAAAATAATAATGCCATCACTGTATCCAACTGAGTGCATTTTGTGATCTGCTCGTGCTTTTGATATAGCACGTTGCATACAAGGCAGACTCAGCTATGATTGCACTCATGCTGGTACCAGTATATACAGGCAGTCACTGCTGTGAGACAAAGCTCTGGGCCACTTGTCTAGCAGGGAATAACTAGATCTTCATACTCTACACGATATTCATGTGCTTTCTATTGTAATTCATTGCTGTGTCCTCACTGCGCCTGCAACAGAATTAATCTCTTCCTGCATTTCTTTACCCCTGTGCAGTTCTCAGACATATAGAGCAGTACTTGTGCCCTCATTAGCAGAGCAGCTCAGGTTAAACAGGACAGAGGACCAAGATCAAAAGCTCCTATTTCTGAAGAGCTACATGTAACAATGTCAACATAAATCATTAGTGTGCTAGGGTAGGAAAAAGAGCTGGAAGCTGATTAACCTTGTCATTTAAACCAGGGCCACAGGTCCCGTATGAGAGCACAGTGCCTCAAATCCTGTCACTCATCAGATTCATGAATAATAAACCCCCTACAATAGATTTTGGCTGCAAAGAAGGGGGATTTTATTAACAGTAACCCTGAAGGGGAAAAAAGCATCGGGAGAAGCACAGGGATTAGCATGAACAATGAGCTCTGTGTTTCACCAGCTTATCCTGCTTCAGGTGAAAGATGAACCTGACAATGTAAAACTAAAATTGTGGAGGAATATGCCTAGACCATATACTATAAATGTAGCGAAAGTACTGAGTAGCACATAGTGTATTTTCTGACAAGGTGCTTTTCCAGCCCCCCCCCCCCCCCCCGCCCACCAACACCCCCCTCTCTCTCCGTCCACCAACTCCCACCTCTCTCTCCGTCCACCAACTCCCACCTCTCTC
>NW_017306994.1:1577128-1577501 GCF_000935625.1 Nanorana parkeri
CCTCCCCATGTCAAGGGCATGTGGCCTGGTATGGTGCAGGAGTGGGGGTGCATGCTCATCCCCCCCCTTTCCTGCGATTTTCTCAAGCATAGTGAAGCAACAGATTTGCTTTCATCCCCATTACTTCCAGGCAAATATTATTCTTTGCTTCACTCTCAACTGCTCAATTCAGTGCTGGGAACTGAAGGAACTATGCAATACTTATGGAGTAGTATGTGATTCACTCCATATGTCAGTGCTGGGCCAGCAGCACTGTCATTTGCAGAGTCTATTGCTTCCTGTAAGCTATGACTGCAGTGACATGTAGTTACACAGGACTAAACAGTGTGGAGGGGTGGGGGGGTGGAGGATAGGAGGGTACGTGAGGCAAATG
>NW_017306994.1:1577606-1582138 GCF_000935625.1 Nanorana parkeri
ACAGTCTGGGGGGGTGGGGGGGTGGAGGATAGGAAGGTACGTGCAGTACATGCATGTCTGTTTACATGCATAATGAAGGGCATATGATTTGTGTAAATACATCCTTAAACAAAAGCATAATATATGTTCTACAATAAACTCATTCTGATTTCTTAAATGTGGCTGATTCTATCCTATTCCTTTATAAAAACAAATAAAAGGTTTAACACAAGCAGCTTTTATTTCAGGGTCAATTAACCAGTTTGAATTCAGTCTGCAAGATTGCATTGATACAAAAAGGCAGTTTAAGTGACTTCATAGCTTTTGTTCCATATGGAAGGGCAAGGTTCATGAAAGACTCATCAGCACCGTATTGTATTTGTGAAATTGTCTTTATGTTCATTTCATACAAAGTCAGTGAATGGACATAGCATTGTAAAGATATTCTGGTGTCATCGACCTACATTCCAATCAAAACAGATAACTTGGCTGATCAGTGCTTTAGAGCATTTTGGACACATCTACATTCAACATATGAGATAAACACTATTAATAGTGGACATATGAATGGAGAGATAGATAGATAGATAGATAGATAGATAGATAGATAGATAGATAGATAGATAGATAGATAGATAGATAGATAGATAGATACTGTTTCAGTAGATGTCTACTGTTGTTGCTCTGCAGTCTACTGCTGTATCAGATGTCCCAGGTCAGCACCTTGAGCTAGAATGACCTTAAAGCCCAACTCTGAGCATTTATTTAGTTTTGGGATGAGTGAGGAATGGCCAAAACATTTATAGGTTTTTGCTATTTGCTATTTGTGGATAAGCCACTAGAAGGAGCTTTCAGTGGCCCAGTGCACCTACTCTGTCTATCCATTAAAGCAGAACTTGTGGCAAAATACAAGGAACCACTATTTACTATAAATCCCAATGCCACATATATAAATACTAGATAAAAGCAAAGTAAAAAGTAAAAAGTGCTTATCTTAGAACTATAAATAGAAGCAAGGTTTTGAAAACCATTCTTAAAATCAATTGCATTAAGACAAATCATTTTTTTAAACTGCATTTAAAATCTAGTTCGGGAAATGTATAACAAGTTAGCAGTTTTTTATTACAGTTAAGACTGAAAAAAATAATATATAAAAAATATTTTTCTAATTTTTTGAATCACTTAAATATTAAAAGTGACATATAAGTATTATGTCATCTTCAATCTAGCCAGTAGATGAAACTCTAGTTTCCTTGTCACATTTTCTTTATCACTGCAATCAAATGCCTAAGTTATTTTAAATGCTGCATGAAACATCTACAATGACTTATGCCTCTTGATGTTGAAACATTTTAGCTTCCTGCAGGATTACCTGGTCTCCTGAGCACTAGCCCTTATCTTCTGTTGTCCAATGGCTCTTTTCCCTTGCAGGGTCCTATGCAGCCACTCTTGTGTGTGCTAGTTAGCTGTGTGTTTCCATGAACATGCAGACACAGCAAGGCAAACCACACTCCAACTCCTGACTCCACCTTCCTTTCTTTTTCCTTATCCAATCTAGTAGTTAGATAACTGCTGGAGACTGTGCTATCCTTTGCAATCTTATACTGAGCGGGAAGTTCAGGGTAGGCACGCTGAGAGAGTTGGAGTCAGCTGTTTCGAAACATGATGACTAAGTGCTTGGGAAAAAAAATATACTTTGTTGGGCAATGTACATTTGTTTGATCTGGATTCATTATGGAAACATTTAAAAGTTTGCAACTTTTATACTATTTTAAATCATGCTGACAAGAAAAAAAGCCTTTACAGAAAAATTTAAAAAAACTTACCTTGGCCCCAGCTTCCAGCACTTCCAGAAGGCTTGGGTGACATCACTGTGCCGCACCGTTGCCACACAGGAAAGCTTGGCACTCAAAGTCCTGCAAGAAAGCTCTCATAGAATGTGATAGGAAAAAAACAGCTTTACTTGGCCTTTTTGGTATGCTTCCGTATAACCTTTGGCCATTTTCTTCTAGGCTTAAATAAATAGGAATGGCTCCTGCCGTAGTTGAACAAGCCAATCATCTGGTTGGGCAGCCCTCTAGCAATGTTGTACCATGCACAGGCTTATATTTATATTATATTTCTTTTTGTGAGGCAATCAGTGGCCATACAATGTTTTTTTTTCTGTTCAGGGAAGAACTGCATTCTTTTTTCTCTCTGATACTCACAAGGCATGCATGTGCAGGAAACTACATGGTCAGATTTAAGTGATTCAGAAAGACCTATTAGGTATGAAATATTAGATATAATTTCTGCTTGAAATCCAACCAATCTTACAATTAACTATATTTATTTTTGAGTTACCACCTCCTTTAAAACTTCTCTGCTCTTGTACACATCATTAATGCTAGCATAGGCATTATTCATGAGACCCTTGACTGATCATGTCTCTAGATCATTTTTCTTTTTTATACAATATAGATTTTAACAGTACATTTGTCAGGGATATTAGAGTCTCTGGCCATAAGGACAAATCTGTAACAGTATTTAAAAACTGGCCCCAACTCAGATGTCAAGTGAATTTCAAACTGAGGACCCAAATAAGAATATTGTTACTGTTTTAGGGCCCAAGACAATATTGTTTTCCAAAATGTTATCATAGCCATCCAAAGACAAATACAGTAACTATGGACTTATAATAAAGAACACATTAAGGTTTTTTTTTCATGTACCGGTATTTAAGTTCTAGTAAAGTCAACTATGTTGTGTTTTCTTTTAGTAGCGCACACTTTTAAAGCCTGTTTCCACCTATAATATTTAGCAGCTATCTGTCTTCAGCACATATAAAAGGCACAGAGTTTAGTGTAATGCCAAGTTTAGGTCAGCTGGTAAAAAGGTACATACAACATTAGCAGGGTCTTTCAACATACAGTATGTGTAACACTGCTGGTGGTCTCCAAGTAGCTATGCCAGTACGATCTCCTAGGTCTAACTCTCACCTACAGATTTCTGCTCTTTGATGCTTCTCCTCTGAGACTATTAAGGCTGTCATAGAAGTCTTTTTGTGGTGTTAGTGCTACTGTCACAAAATTACAGATTCCTGGCCGGCTGATGTTTGTAAACAAATCAGCTGGGGATCGTGGGTGATGTCATTGACCAAAATTGGCCATTTGACCAGTAACATCACCCAGGATCCCCAGCTGGTTTGTTACAAATATACAATGATACAAATATCATCTGGCCAGGGATCTGTATTTTGTGGAGAGAGTGTGACAGGTGCTACCAGATTCCAAATAAGGTACACCCTGTAAATCCACCACATTTCTTTTGGGGGGCAAAATATGGGGCTGAAGCGTTTGTCCTCAACAACATGGGGACAAAGTGCCTTGCAAGGTGAAAGGCTAGGGGAGGGACCCCCTTGAAAAGTACTCTCCCAATGTTGAAGACGTGGTCAGGTATGTTTTTGGAAGGAATGGCTGCCCTGTCCTCCCTTTCCTGGCCACCCAGACTGCAAATATGTGAGTCATGAAAATGTGCACACACATGCTGTACATCATTACTCCACCTCTACATTACCACAGTAAAGGCTAATCACTTAAAAAGGTGGAAATTTACTTTAAGGTATCCCCCAAGCATGTTATTTGAAGCATTTGCATATTTTCAATGTTGCCCTTTAAGCCACATTAAAAGATCCTCTCCCTGCTGAACTGTATTTTTTGGTACAGGTACCATATGACATCGGCCAGCTACCCATGCACTTTCAACCAATAGCTTGAAAATTAGCCTTGAAACAGGACAGAAAAAAAGTAAGTAGCATTAATCAGCTCCCATAGACTTTGGCTATATATTGAGGGTTTGCCGAATTCCTGCTGGGTTTGTCATCAACTCTGGTACTTGCGTGAATGGGATAAGGTTTGACTTTTAAAGTCCTTCTAACTAGCCGGATGTAAGGCACTTCTAGGATAGGAGTACCCAGACATTCAGACCTGTTGCGACAACAAAAATACAACACAAGTGCAATATTATGTAAAAATATGACTAAGAGTTTACAAACTGCGCACCCTCTTATAAAGTTTGAGCATTGTACCATTTCTAATTCTGTTTGATATTCTTCACAGTATAAAAGATTATTAAGATCTCAAGGGATATAGATCATCATTTGTCTTTTTTTTTTTATCTGTCAAAATTAAAGGCAAATCTGCTGCAACTGAGCAAAAATAGTCTTTCTTTTGGAGGAAGAACCATCTGCTTATTAATTTTATACTACATAAATTAAAACACGTTTAATGGTCTGTTGGGCTAAATCTGTTCTGGCTTCATTTAGACAGAACTTTATCCCTTCTGTTATTAGTAATTGTTATTTTTCTTAAATGTAATATAAATAGATATAAATACCATGTCACGATCACAGAGAAACGTGTACCGTGTTTCCCCGAAAATAAGACAGTGTCTTATTTATTTTTTTTCACGAAAAAAGACACTAGTTCTTATTTTCGGGGGATGTCTTACCTGGCTGCTGCTGTCCGCTCTGCGGTCCAGGGAGCCACAAACAGGTGGGCGGGCATGTGTGCGGG
>NW_017306994.1:1582172-1583542 GCF_000935625.1 Nanorana parkeri
GGAGGGAGCTGCGTCTCCGCTCTGATGCCATCCAGAGAGCAACAGATAGGTTGGCGTGCAGGTAGGTGGGCGGGCGAGGGGGTGGGAGGGAGCTGCGGCCGGTCTTCACATGTAAAATCTAGTTACATGTGCACCTACCCCGAAGGTAAGACCTAGCGCTATCTTCAGGGATGTCTGTAATATAAGACCTACCCCGAACTAGGTCTTATTTTCGGGGTAGGTCTTATATTACAGAAATCCCTGAAGATAGCAATAGGTCTTATTTTCGGGGTAGGTCTTACTTTCGGGGAAACACGGTATATATAGATATCTATATATGTTCAGTGTTAAGCTGTGCTTGAAGCTGCTGTCCTGTGAGCCGCCTGTCATGCAAGCTGTTGACTCTCAGAAACTTGTCTTCTGATTCTGCTGTGGCTTTTGGTCTGCCAGACCACTTCCTGTCAGAGTTTTCTCCAGTTTCCAAGTACCTTTTGATAGTGTAGGGAACTGTACTCACTGAAACCTTGGCTTTCTTTGCAATTTCTCTAAAGGAAAGACCTACACTTTTAATGGTTATAATTAGGGATGTCCCGATACCACTTTTTCAAGACCAAGTACAAGTACAAGTACTGTCCCTCATGTACTTGCCGATACCAATTACCGATTCTTTTCTTAAAGGGACATGCAACATTTTTTCTAAAACAATGCCGACTAATGATTTTAGGGCAGTTTCTTGCGGAGCATGTTCATAATATTTCCCACAACCAATCTAATGTCTCAGTCATTGCTTCATATCAGCAATTCTTTGTATAACTTCAAGTTTAATTGGGAGAAGTGGGACAGATTGGAAGAAGCAGGGGAGAATTGTTGCTCTATTTCTGCAACCTGATCATTTAAAGAGTTATAATTCTGCCCTGCTAGCTTGAATAGGTTAAATCAAATGATCCATAGTACATAGTACACACTTGCAGTACACTGCATAAATAGTTACAATTCTCCCCAGCTAACTAGAATAGGTTAAATTTTAACCTATCCAGGTTAGCTGGGGAGAATTGTATTTCTGCAGTGTACTGGAAATGTGTACTGTGTACTATAGATCATTTAACGATTCAATGATCCAGAGTACACAGTTCCAGGACCAGTACACTGCAGAAATAGAGTTACATGTCTTCCCTGCTTCTTCCAATCTGTCTCAATTTTCCGTATCACACCTACAGCCAGCCCTGTCACAGCTGCCACATACAAAAGCAAAACATACAAGCAGGGCCAGATTTACTTTCTCTGCTGTCCCAGGGCCAGATTCTTCAATGTGCCCCATCCCCGCCAAACCTGCGGTTGTTGAGGATCTTGGTGCCGCGGGCGTGGCGCTGTCGGCGGTGGTGGTGTGGGGG
>NW_017306994.1:1586209-1588141 GCF_000935625.1 Nanorana parkeri
AACTAGGGATGTCCCGATACCACTTTTTCAAGACCAAGTACAAGTACTGTCCCTCATGTACTTGCCGATACCAATTACCGATTCTTTTCTTAAAGGGACATGCAACATTTTTTCTAAAACAATGCAGACTAATGATTTTAGGGCAGTTTCTTGTGGAGCATGTTCATAATATTTCCCACAACCAATCTAATGTCTCAGTCATTGCTTCATATCAGCAATTCTTTGTATAACTTCAAGTTTAATTGGGAGAAGTGGGACAGATTGGAAGAAGCAGGGGAGAATTGTTGCTCTATTTCTGCAACCTGATCATTTAAAGAGTTATAATTCTGCCCTGCTAGCTTGAATAGGTTAAATCAAATGATCCATAGTACATAGTACACACTTGCAGTACACTGCATAAATAGTTACAATTCTCCCCAGCTAACTAGAATAGGTTAAATTTTAACCTATCCAGGTTAGCTGGGGAGAATTGTATTTCTGCAGTGTACTGGAAATGTGTACTGTGTACTATAGATCATTTAACGATTCAATGATCCAGAGTACACAGTTCCAGGACCAGTACACTGCAGAAATAGAGTTACATGTCTTCCCTGCTTCTTCCAATCTGTCTCAATTTTCCGTATCACACCTACAGCCAGCCCTGTCACAGCTGCCACATACAAAAGCAAAACATACAAGCAGGGCCAGATTTACTTTCTCTGCTGTCCCAGGGCCAGATTCTTCAATGTGCCCCATCCCCGCCAAACCTGCGGTTGTTGAGGATCTTGGTGCCGCGGACGTGGCGCTGTCGGCGGTGGTGGTGTGGGGGTTTGTGGCGCTGGTGTGGGGGGTTGTGGCGCTGTTTGGGGTTGTGGCGGTGCCGCCCCTCTGCTTTTTGCATCGAGACATCAGCATCCTTTGCATGCGTCGTTTAGGCCGGTAACTGATGCAGATTTATTTGATAGGCAGCAACTTGTTTACTGATAGCTTGTTGGTCTGTTTGGTGGATCAAATTGCATCTCTATCACCTCCGTGGCGATTGGGGGCTTTGTCACTGCGCATGTGGGGTATTCTGATGTTTCCATACAGTGTTGAAGCAGGGAATGGAGGAGAAGCACTGTCAGGTGGGAACCCCTCTCACTGACTGTGCTGTACCTGCGTCATTGAGATCTTTAATCACCACAGTGGTGATGGAGATTTGGTGTAATCAATTTAATAGACTAACAAGCTGTGCAGCCCCTCTACTCCCTGCCGCCCTGAGGCCATGGCCACAGTGGCCTTGTAAAGAATACGGCCCTCTGAGCAGCATGGGTTTCTGGAGTATGTGATAAGGCAGCCTGTAGGTAGGTTATCCTGGGCTGTGATGAAGCAGCTTGTGTAGATAAATTATCCTGTGTCTGCATGTTGCCATAAGACAGCTACGTTAAGGCATCATGCAGCCTCTAAATATGGAGGAGTTAATTGCAGGCAGGCTGTGGTTATGGAGTGGTTAATTGCAGGCAGCCTGTGTTTATGGAGGGGTTAATTGCAGGCAGCCTGTGGTTATGGAGGGCATTCTCTGGTGTTGGAGGGGTTTAGGCAGACTGTGGTAATGGAGAGGGTAATGGCAGGCATTCTGTGGTGGAGGAGAGTGTAAGGAAGCCCGTGGTGATGGAGGGGTTAATAACAGGCAGCCTTGCTGTACGGACCTCGGGTGTAGCAGCTCCGGAGGAACGTGTAAGTGAGGAAGTCTCATCTCTAGAATGGGGGAGGGGAGAGCTTTTACAGACACACAGATGGACACACTCACCAGATAAGAAGATAAAGCTGCAAAGCGAAGCGCCCGTGGTCCGGTATCAACAGACTCCTCAGATCTTAGCTTCGTGAAGTACATCTCCACAATCCTTGGAAGAACACTGTCCCCGCTCAGAAGTCCCTCTGAATACCAGGCACTTCAAAAGCCCACACGGGTCC
>NW_017306994.1:1588640-1622071 GCF_000935625.1 Nanorana parkeri
TGTCAGGTGGGAACCCCTCTCACTGACTGTGCTGTACCTGCGTCATTGAGATCTTTAATCACCACAGTGGTGATGGAGATTTGGTGTAATCAATTTAATAGACTAACAAGCTGTGCAGCCCCTCTACTCCCTGCCGCCCTGAGGCCATGGCCACAGTGGCCTTGTAAAGAATACGGCCCTCTGAGCAGCATGGGTTTCTGGAGTATGTGATAAGGCAGCCTGTAGGTAGGTTATCCTGGGCTGTGATGAAGCAGCTTGTGTAGATAAATTATCCTGTGTCTGCATGTTGCCATAAGACAGCTACGTTAAGGCATCATGCAGCCTCTAAATATGGAGGGGTTAATTGCAGGCAGCCTGTGGTTATGGAGGGGTTAATTGCAGGCAGCCTGTGGTTATGGAGGGCATTCTCTGGTGTTGGAGGGGTTTAGGCAGACTGTGGTAATGGAGAGGGTAATGGCAGGCATTCTGTGGTGGGGGAGGGTGTAAGGAAGCCCGTGGTGATGGAGGGGTTAATAACAGGCAGCCTTGCTGTACGGACCTCGGGTGTAGCAGCTCCGGAGGAACGTGTAAGTGAGGAAGTCTCATCTCTAGAATGGGGGAGGGGAGAGCTTTTACAGACACACAGATGGACACACTCACCAGATAAGAAGATCTAGCTGCAAAGCGAAGCGCCCGTGGTCCGGTATCAGGCTCCCAGCTGACATGCCATGCTTTTCTGCACCTCCGTCGCTCTCCTGGCCGTGCTGTGGGAGGAGCTTCTGTGAGGTCCTAGTTCAGCTGCCCGTACAAGCACGGTACCTCGGGGCAGCCTGAAACTATTTTAAAAATTAAAATGCCTGTATCGGAGCTATGTATCTGGGCATTTTCACAAGTACAAGTAATTGTGAAAATGCCCTGTATCGGCCCCGATGCCGATGCTTGTATCGGTATCGGGACATCCCTAGTTATAACAGTCTGTCAATCTTCCTTTGTTAATTGTCTTGTTCATGTCATTTTGAGAGCAATATACTACTTCTTGCAGTACAATACTGTCCAAATTTTTCTTAAGAGGGGGTAGTAACACAGTCTGTCCCAAAACTGCTTTTATGAAGGCAGAGGCCTTGTGAGTAATCAACAAAAGTTTGGACACCTGTAGGAATTGTTAGCATAAACTTTCAATGCTTAATTTGCCTACATTGCTGCAGAACAACTGTAAGTTGTTAACCCATTACTTCTTCACTGAAAATGTATCTTTGTATAACTCTGAAATGTACATTATTTTTCAGTTTTTGTTAACCTAAACCTCCTTTTTTTCACCTCTGGCATTTTAGCGCTTACCTTTGAACCATTTCAGGTTATTCATTGGACTTGAACTGTTTACATTTCAACATTACATTTGGAAAAATGGGGGTGTTGTAAAACTTCTGACCGGTAGTGTATATACTATATATATATTTATCTGAAAGGAGAGTCTTCTCTGCAGAGGTGAATTATAGAAAGCAAAGCTCATGTCAAGTCTTCGCATAGTTTGAAGTCAGGATGTTTAACTATTATGACCCTTTAACAAAAATCTAAAGAGACAAGTTTAGAAACACTGGCGGAATTCAAAAAAGCATGTATGCCAATTTTCTGGTGATATGGTCTCTTTAAAACAGCCATGGCCATATTTGAATAATGATGTCAGCCAGCATCCCTCACCCCTTTGTTTACATTCAGCTATCATGCAGGAAATCTCCCAGCAGACAGACAAAATGGGTTGGGGATGAGTCACTGGTTGCTAAGAGGCTGTTGGCTACAGGGCTCACAGCCTCTGTGCAAACAATGATGTAGCTGAATGGCAGTGGGTGGAACTTGATGGGGAAGCTGAGAAACTAGTTCTCTTAGATGATAAGCTTGTCTGGAGGGTCCTCCTCACCTACTGTTTCTGTATTTCAATGATGCTTGTCAGTGTTTCTTACTTGTCTTGTCTAAAAGATTGTACAGTGCTGCAGAATATGTTGACGCTATATAAATAATTGTAATTGTAGTTCCCCATCAGGTCATCTCCCCTGGTGATTGACATCAGCCGTGGGGGTATTTCATAGCCAATAGACAGCCTGATATGGCATCCACCCACTGCCTGCTGTCAATTATACAGTCTACACAGCTGACAGCATCCTTATCAATCACTGATGTTGACAGTGGTCGGAGCCTGAGGATAGCGAGGGACTAGTTCCCTATCAGGTCCACTCTGCTAGTAATTGACTAATGGGAAGATAAGGTACTAGTCCATCAGCTTCTTCATTAGTCTCTGCCTGCCCACTATTAAAACTTCTCAGCTGTCTTACTGCTGTGTGACAGCAGCTCTGGGAGATGGTGGGCTGAACTGAAGAATGGGTGTCCAAATGGTGGTGCTTGTGCCAAATTCATGTACCTGTTTCCTACAAGTAAATGAATCTGAGGCAAGCACCGTCATTTGTTGTACGGATGCAAGATGGAATTATTAAGTATCGTAGGCACTCTTTATAAATTCCAGGGATTGTGTGCAAATGTTGAGTAAGAAGATTATTTTAGACTTTAACATGGTTGTCACAAAACATTATTTTTACAAATAATGTTGTTGTTTGTGAAGTGTTATTGAAGCTATTGCATTGTTTTGGTTTCTCTGGTTTGTTACCTGGCAGGGGAATAAGTGTGTGTTGCCTTAACTATTAAATAGACTTTTGTCCTCCTCACAGGGGGTCTTCCTGTGTACTGAAAATAACTGGAAAGGGGTGGGGCAGTGTGTGTAATGGGAGCTGATTAAGAAAGAAACATGCTGTGTGTATACTTTTTGATTTAATCCTTGGAGATACAGAGATGAGGAATAGTTTTTGTGATCATCAGCTGAGTAATTGTGAATAAATATGGACCTGGAATCTCCTGTTTCATCACATTTCTCTTTTCTGAAACTAGCATAGGAGTGAGTTAGTGGATAGGTGATACTAGAGATATCACAATCACTATCATGTCTATGGTGGCAGGTAGATGGTCACCCTGCACCTGCATATTGGTTACAAGTCCCAAGTTGGCTAGTTTCAAGTCCCACACCTGGTTCAAATCAATAGGCTTTAAAGTAATGTCAGTGCATTCTCTCTGTGTCAGATCAAAGGTGTTTTTAAGTGGTCTGGCTGATCTGCTTTTTCACAGCTTTGTCAGCACAAACAGGAGCTTTGGTAAAGATAAAGGTAAAGGTGTTATCCCTTAATGAGAGCTCCCTGCAGTCTGCTGATTACACAAACGTTCAGCATGCTGTGACCAAAAAATGGTGTTCACACCACTTGTAGAGTGATTTGGCAGGTTGAAAACCCTGTCTTGATTACTGTGGTTCTCCCTTGAAAAAAGGTGGTGCCGGTGCTCTTAACATCAATAAAGGCTCTGTATTCGAAATGTCTTTTCTTATTTAAAGGAGAACTATGAGGTGAGTGATTTTCACTCAACCTCATAGTTCGAGCCAACCTGTGACAATGAAGCTGTCACAGGTCACCTCTATAGATCGGGAAGTGAGCAAACGCATACCGTCGCTCGTTCACTTTCCGATCATCTCCAAGCAGTCACCGTTCCCCGCAGGGATTCCCCCCCTCCCCCACACCGATCCTCCAGCGCTGAGTGGAGAAATAAAGCCCACTGTCAATCAGCCAGCTGGGTGGATCTCAACGGCATTGTCGGGATCCGTCCCGGCTGCGGCAATCTCGGTATATAGTGAGCAATAGCTCGCTATATACTGAGCTTTGTGTCACGGGAGGACATTAGAATATGCCCTCCTGTGACCGTTAAGAGAACTATGGGATAACAAGGTTACCCCATAGTTCTCTTTTAAAGTATAATAAAACTAATAAAAATTAATTACATTAAATGCATATCTTCTTTAGGGCATCTGTACATTTTTAGCTGACATAAAAGAGTTACAAGATTTTAGATAAATATAGCCACAAATATGTAATATATGTAGGTATGTCCAAAGAATTGGCAGTAGTTGTACAAGCAAAAAAGGTGAGTTTAAAATCTTTTCTCTTGTTTATAGAAAATTTTATTTTTCTTCCGGAAATGCCTATGGGCAGAATTGTTTGCAGGCATCTGGCCTTTTTTACATCAGGAATTAACAGGCCTCACCATGTTATACACATTACTAGAAAAGCCAGAGAGGATCACAAAGTTTGCCATTTGCTCTCTGCTGAGCACAATGGTAGGTTCATGTGGCAGTCATCAGCCCAGTTGAATTATGATCTGCAACTTTTCACAGCTGCATCTGGAGTGGGCAGAGGGAACTTGGCTTTTTTTTTATTTTTTCCTTTGATGATTGCTGTTGTAGTCTGGGGTACCCTGGTGGCAAACACTGTTAGTAAAACAATATTCAGTTTAGGGCTGTACAATATTCAGTTTAGGACTGTTTGGAGTTGAAAACAGGATTGTTGATGATCTGTCTCAGTTTCAGCTGGAGCATTTTCAGGAGCTGGTGCCAGAAGCAGAGGTGACAACACTTTGGGTTCATGGAATATCTAGGGAGGATTGCTTTAGACCATTAGAGACATGGTGAAGAACTTTGGAAAAAGCACCCGGGACTCATAAAACATGGTGTGAATGAAATGGTGGGAGTTTGAGGCCAAAGTATAGGATGTCTCCTCAAATGAGGTAAAACAGGATCGAGTGCTCTTGTTTTTAGCTGAATTGTGTATTTCTGGGGTTACACCATCTGTGATAGGTTGCTGGCTACACTTTCATTCCTGTTTAAGTTGCGTGGTTGGCTGCACATTGTCTAGCAATTCTTGGTGTGGCAAGTAAAGGTTTTAGTAGGGGAAAGTGATCAGTGGACAGAAGGAGGCCTGTAACCTTTTACTGGTTGGAAGGTTAGTTTTGTGAATTGGATGCAATGTGTCAGGACTCAGGAGGACTATGAGAGGCATTGTCTCTGGTTAGTCTTTGCATTGGTCTTTTATGGAATGTTTAGAGTCAGTGAATTTGCCAGTCCTTAGAGATATATGATGTGTGGCTTATTGTTCCATAATGTGTGTGAAATAGTGGGCGAGAATTTTTTGGATGAAGTTGCAGGGGCTTTAATTGTGTGTTACCTGCCCTGTACATTACAATGCAGATTTTATGGAAGTTCTACCTGAATTGTGTGGGTCTTTATCGGTTCATATGAATGGGTCAGCAATTTCATGTTACCAATTTGTGGCAGTGATTAAGAAAATGGTTAGTGAGGATGGCTGCAAAAGGTTCTCACTCTTTTCAGATTGGAACAGCCATGGAAGGAGCCAGGACTAGGAGACAAGAAACATTGATTAATTAAAAAAAGTTAATTTTGATTCTTCTCTTTCATTGTGATATTCTCTCTTTTGCCTAGGGGCCACTCCTATACATTTTTTGGCAGAAGGATCAGCAGGGGTGTGAGTGAACAAAATAACTTTTGGCTTTTGGAGGGAGAAGTTTTCATGCAAAGATTAATTACAGACATGCAATCATTCTTTTTGCACATCTGGGAAGAAATATTGGTAGTCTGATCAGAAATAGATCAGAAATAGTCCCACAGTTGAGTGACTGGTTATTAATTGTGCAATTTTGATTAGGTCCTGAATCAAAATAAAGCAGTCTCAAAATTCATCCGAGTAATATTGGACATATTGGGGTTAGTCACCAGCTCTTAGATTCAGGTAATTTCTATGATGATGGTGTAAGCTTCCTGGACTTTTTCAAGTATCATTCTGGAGAGGTAGGAAATCTCTGTACCATGAAACGCAGTGGCTGTTTTATATTATCTTGTGAATAATGTTAAAAGATTTTGGGCTCTTAGTAATTTAGTCTGGCTTGCCTCTCATGCCAACGTCCTAGGTGTCATCCTTTACTCGGACCTCACCTTTCTTCCCCACATCCAATCACCATCCAAATCCTGCCGCCTTCACCTTCGTAACATCTCCAAAATACGCCCCTTCCTCACCAAAGAAGCTGCAAAATTACTCATCCACTCGCTTGTTATATCTCGTCTTGACTATTGCAACTCCCTCCTCATTGGCCTTCCACTACACAGGCTTTCCCCCCTTCAGTCTATCATGAATGCAGATGCCAGACTCATTCACTTAACCAACCGCTCAGTGTCTGCAACCCCCCTCTGTCAATCCCTGCACTTGCTTCCAATCGTCCACAGGATAAAATTCAAAATATTAACAATCGCTTACATAGCCATCCACAACTCCGCCCCCGGCTATATCTCAAACCTGGTCTCAAAGTATCACCCTAAACATCGGCACCGCTCATCCCAAGACCTCCTGCTTTCCAGCTCCCTTGTCAACTCCTCCCGTACTCACCTCCAGGACTTCTCTAAAGTCTCTCCCATCCTCTGGAACTTTTTACCCCAACCTGTCCGTCTGTCACCCACCTTGACTGCCTTTAGGCGTTCTTTAAAGACTCATCTCTTCAGGGAAGCCTATCCCACCTCAACCTAACCGCTCAACCATCACGTTCTCAAACAATTCATCCCCACACAGCTTCCTCCTCATGTATCACTTCCCCCTCCCTTTTAGATTGTAAGCCCTCACAGGAAGGGCCCTCCTTACCATCTTGTGTTGATTTGTATTGTGATTGTAATGTGTTCCTTATATTGTAAAGCGCTGCGCAAGCTGTTGGCGCTATATCAATCATGTATAATAATAATACATTATCTTAAAGTTCTGATGTCATTTTTGGACTGCTTCAAACCAGGAAGAAGAGACCAAACAGTGATGATGTATATTTAAACATGATACCATGACCTAAGGGGAGGGAAGACATGGGTATCCTATGCTTCAGAAGAAGGTGTTAAGTTTTAAGAAAAATATTCTTAGTTAGATATTTCAAAAAACAGGGTGTGTTTTTGTTTACAGAGTCTTGGTCGTCTTTAGGTTATTTTAAGAACTTAGAAATGTTATAATATATAAAAAAGAGATATGGGATTATTGTAAGGGGAATATATTACCATTAATATGTACAATATGAAAAAATGGGGGACTCACTTGCTGAATAGAACACATGGTGATCCAAGTGATAAGAAGGCTCTTTTTACAACCCCTGTAAAGTATAGGGATAGCCAATCTACACTGATCTTTTGCACTATGGTGTTTGTGCCCATACTTATTTTACAGTGGCCTGCCCTGCACCTCAGGTATTCTCTTAACCTGAGATTCCCAATGCCCCTGTTAAAGTGAAGTTAATCAGAGCACCACTTGTATAATTAGGGTCTTCCCTGTCCTCCTCACCTTTATTATTTCATTAGTATCTCCATTTTGCACTCACTTAGGCTTCCTTGCAAATCCAAAGTTAGTATACACCCAATTTTCTTTAGAGAATCTGAGTTTATGCTTCTGAACTGAAACTCATGGTCTGATATTTGGGGTTGTAGAGGACCCATTTAACAGTTCACTTGGGATGGTAACATTGTATAAATGTATAAAACAGACAAATCAGAGAGCTGTACTCTGCATATGGCATATGGATTAATTAGCACCTAAGATATTAGACCACTAAACACTGTTGTATTCGTCAGTGCTTGTTTCACTGTGTTACTTCCAAAAAATTAGTGAATTGACACTTGACATTATAAAAAAATTATCAGTTTGAAAAATAAAGATTATTGTCTGATTAGCACTCGTCACAAAGTACTAATAGTAAAAACATGCCTTTTAAGAATCAAATAAAGACTAACACATTTTTTAAATAGAATATTCATTTGAAGCATGCTACTTGTGATTTATTCCATTCCTTATATCTCAATATCTACTTATCCTCACATGCTGATAGTAGAGGTACCCACAAACATTTTAGTAGGAAAAATACAGTTTCCTTTAATTCTATAAAATTAAACCTTTGGAGAAAATTAATTAAAATGCATCTTGTGTGTAACTCTTCCTGCCCTCGTCTGTAACATGGTACACTGAATTAACCTACAACTGTTTAAATAATATCTAAATATATATATAGATATATTATTAGAATATAATTTTGTAATAGCTTTTCCTTCCTGTTTTGTCTGATCAAAAAGCTGATGTTATCTTTATGGCCTTGGCCTATCTTGTTTTACTGTGAGAAGTTTGTTCTTTCATCTCATGTGTCTTTCATCAGCTCTAAAAATTTAGACATGCTTCTGGGGAGGCAGTCTTGCTATGTGTCTAATTTTACAAGTGTCATGGCACTTGGACATAGCATTCATATAAATCTTGTCCCCCATCTTACTTCTCTTACCTTCCTGCTTCTCTTAATTTCAAGGAGTACTTCACCCAATCTTGGCCCTCTGCTATCTATTTCACCATTTCACCCCTATATCCAGTACCTTCTTTCCTCAGGCAACAACTGTAATCCACACACTCTCATTTCTATTTACCTGCTTCCAAGAACCAGGTCCCTCCTGATGTCCTCTAGACCCCGACAACCAGGGTTGTGGGGAAGAGAGCCTTGTCCCCACCGGCATGGGGACACCCTCCCAATGCTGAGGGCACGTGGCCTGGTAAGATGCAGGGAGGGGGTGCGCTTGATTGTCCCCCCTTTTCTGCCCTGCCAGGCCTGTGCTCGGATCAAGGGTCTGGTAGAAATTTAAGGGTGGTGGGAACTACTACCAGACGTAAAAGGCCTGGTACGGCTTTTGGTGGGAACCCCACACACTTTTTAAAAAAATGTTTAACTTGGGGGGGTCCCTCCTAACATTCCTACCAGACCTAAAGGTTCTGGTATGAATCGGGAGGCGAACCTCACAGTTTTTTTTTTCTTCTGCGGACTGTAAAAAAAAAGTGTTTTTTTTTCTTTTGTCTAATGTCACTTTGCTGCAACGAAAAGTCGTACAATCTACCGCTAACAAAATTCTTCCGAATCCGAATCAAATTGACCCGAATCCGGAGTAACACAAATTATTATTATTATTATTATTATTATTATTATTTACAATAAAAGGAAGACATTACAATTACAATTCAAGACAAGATGGTAAGGAGGGCCCAGCCCCTGAGAGCTTACAATCTAAAAGGAAAGGGCAAAGTGATCCCTGTTATTGCTAACACACTGGCTACTTTTCCACTTCTCAACCAAACTTCAGTTTTTGACCTAACACAATGGACACACAATTTTACTCACTCTGATGGCAACACCCTTGACCTTGTATTCTGCCACCTTTGCACTCTTTGCAACCTCTTCAATACCCCTTTAACTCTCTTTGATCACAACCTTTTCAGTTTCACACTTACGCTGTTTTCAACCCCCTATCCTTCCAGCAAACAGTCACCTGTAGAAACCTTTGCCACTTCAACCCTTCTTTTCTCTCTTCTTCTAATGACTACCTCTATGACAAAATCTCAGCCCTGTCGTGCCGTGTTCTGGCCACTTCTGTGTACTCTCTTCCCAAAGGGTGAATTCGAGTTAATCCCCCTTTCTTTTGGTAGTAATGTAACATCAAGGGTCCTTACTCTTTTCGCCCATTGATGCACAGTTTGACACTCATGTAGTGACATGTTAGTGCTGTACTGTGCAGTAGCACTTTGGGCTCAAACCACTATCATGAAACACCACCATGGGATGTGTTCATAACATTCTGGACTTACAGGAAGTAGAACACCCAGAAGCATTCAACCCCGAAGAGAGAGAAATGATTGTGGACCACTAATTAAAATGTCACTGGAAAGTAGGTACCGTATTTTTCGCTCCATAAGATGCACTTTTTTCCCCCCAAAAGGAGGGCGAAAAGTGCCTGCGTCTTATGGAGCGAATCCCGACGCCCGAGACATGCAGTTTCGGGCGCCGGGCGAGTAGTAGGAGCCACTGCTCGTTTAATACGAGTGATCTAACAAGATCACTCGTATTAAAGCCAAGCAGCGGCAGCGGCGATCGAGTTCAGCAGCAGGAGCCACTGCTCGTTTAATGCGAGTGATCTAATGAGATCACTCGTATTAAAACCGAGCAGCGGCGACAATCGAGATAACCATAGAGCAGACGAAGAATAGACGTTCTTCACCTGCTCTGTGTCATCACTGAGACCATGGCGCTGTAATCACAGCGCCGCTGTAATCACAGCGCCACCTGTCTCAGCGGTCACTAACTGCAGCTTCTGTCACAGCTTCTGTCATAGAAGCTGTGACAGAAGCTACAGTCTCGAGTGCTCCATAAGGCGCGCCGGACTTCCCTGCGTCCTATGGTACGGTGCGTCATATGGACCGCAAAATACGGTAATTTTTTTTACTTTAAAATCTGCTGGGTACAATTTTTTTTTCCAAATGTTGAGGCTGAAATTCTACTTTAATGCTTGTTCTAGGCAAAATGGCACACAGAGTGCATTTTTTATACATGTTACGTTTTTGCAATTTATCCCTTTGGGCTATGTTTAAATGGCACAAGCTGACTTGATGAGTGCGGCAAAAAAAATGTTTTCTGTGCTTTAAATATGTTGCTAGAAATGTCTACCAATGCAAAATCCAGCACTATTATAGTTTTTCACTTAATTTGGCCATAAACACATTTCATTTAAAGTCTAAGGCACAAACCTTTCCTGTGGAAGTGCCTTTACGTGGATCTCCACTGCAACAGCACACTGGGACAGTCTCAATAACCCAACAAAAGCTTGATTTATTTGCAGAATTAGTAACCCAGTTTCCTTTATTAAACAATACAAAGCCAAATGAGCCTGAGTATTGAAAGCAAACAATTGTCAGCTGCATATTTCAAGTTGTTTGCAATTAATGAACATACTTTCTCTGTAAAATCAGTTCTAGAACCTTCCTTAGGGAGCCATTAGGCTTTTAACACATCAATCTAATCCATCCCTTTCCCAGATTTCAAATTAATCACGCTGATTATAGTTTTATTTACACGCCCAGGAACGTGTAAGCCTGCCTTTTGTTAACGTAAAAAAATGTTATTCTCTTTAATTGAACAGCTTTTTGTAAACTGTGTGCAATCTTGCTAATTACTTTTCTTGATGAGCCTGGTGTCTCTAATTACTAATACCTCTTCTAAAAACTTGTCATCTGAGAAACATCCTTAATTCCTTTCTTTACACTTGGTGCCTATATTATCTTTGAATTGCAAACCCAACATTGTAAATTAAATAAACTAGGCCTTGTGAACCAAATATGTCTCAGCATGTGTTATCACCCACATTTATATAACACCATTATAATCCAGTGCTTTAAGCAGAACCATTAATACCAGTCCCAGCCTCCCAGCCTTACAATTGTCCATACCTCAAATATAAAAGCAAACATATACACATTAAAGGATCAGGATGGTCAAAGATGAATTAAAGAAGAGCTCTGGGAAAACAAAAAATTTTCCCATGCAGTGGTGCTAACTCCCAGCCCACCCCCAAGGTTATTTTGACCCCACGGTTAAGTGATTTAAGATAGTTTTGTGTAGGGACTCAAATTAAGCTTTTAATTACTCAATTGATTTGTGGTGCACTGGCTCCCACTAGGCTGCTCTACCAGTTCCCACAGCCTCCTCTTCTCTTATCTCAAGAGGCCTAAGGACTGCTGACGTCATCAAGTCTTCTGCAGGTCCATTGACTTGCATTAGAAGTTGGACTCCTGGGGACATTCTATAGCCACAGTGGAGGGGAGAGAGGTGAGGGCTGACCACCTTAGGATCAGGTGAGTAATACAGCTTTATTTGAGCCTCATAGATAACATGTGCACTTAAACCATTCAGTGCGGGGTAGCCCCACTGCAATGGGGAAATTCTTCTTCTTTAAGTGATTACAATATTTTGGGTTGTGGCAGGAAACATAATAATGCTATTTAGGTTCTGTTCCAAGTGGAAAATAAAACCAGGGCTCCAGTACAGCAAGGCAAGAGTGCGATGAAGTACTGAGATCTTGAGGAATGCTGAATTAAGCTTTACTTGCCTAGGATAATTTTATATTGTGTATACAGCATTATGCAGGAAACATATATATATAAAATAATTTCATGTGTATCATAGATAAGCATGCATATATAAAAACTAACATTGCACTGCAGTGCCATCTACAGCTCAAAAGACAAATTATCAGTACACATCAGAATGTCAGTATTACAATCAGTACATATCAGCATATGCTGCTGTATTTCCAACAGACCTTCTCAACAGCACATGCGTTGCTATATGATGTTTAGCTTCTCTCTAAGGAAATTGTGATGATCCTTTGGCAATGGCTTGGTGAGTGTATCCCCAATCATTTCTTCTGTTGAGCAATATTGCATGTCGATAATAGCTTGCTCTTGAGTGTCCTTTAAGCACATGATACAGTGGTACCTTGGTTCACAAACTTAATTTGTTCCATGATTCTAGTCGCAAACCGAATTGATTGTGAACCGAATCAAACTGTGATCAGACCGCAATCTAGACTAGAGGAAGCCACGACCATGTATCAGAGCAAGGAAGATGGCTGCGGTTGCGTTGATCACCCGATGCGGAGTTCGTGAACGGAAGCAAAATTTTGCTGAATTGCTCGCAAACAAAAGTGTTTGTGAACCGAGGTATCACTGTACTTCACATTGATGTGCTTGGTTCTAGGGTTGACTCTTTCTGATTATGTCAGCTTTCTGCATCCCTGGTTGTCTTCAAAGATTGGGATGGAGTTTGACATGTCTATACCTATGTCCATTACAAGCTCCAATCCATATTGCTTCTTGACAAGCGTGTGCTGCTGCCTTGCATTCAGCTTCATTTGAGCAAAGTGCAACGATTGTTTGCTTTTGGTTAGACCAACTTATGGTTCCTTCCCCTTATTGGAAGATGTAACCACTTTACGATCGGTGCAGTTTCCAGCCCAATCAGCATCTGCATATCCAACTAGTTTTGCTGCTGGCAGTCGTAGCCTCATCTGAATTGATAATTTTAAGTACTGTATTACCTTCTTTATTTGCATTCTAGTCACGCTGACAGGGTGCTGCAACTTTTCTAGCAAGTATGCCCGCTGCTGCCGCTGTGTCTGGTCTTGTCATAGTGGCACTGTATAGTAGACATGTGCGATTCGTTTCGTTCCGAATCGAAATTCGGATGAATTTTCGGACATTCGGACATTCGGATGTATCCAAATTCCGAATTACAGATATAACAAATGCAAACGAATCCGAATTTACGTTTCCGAAATTCGGTAGCGGTAGTTCGTTCGAAAGTTCGTTTCGTTTTCGTTTCTTATTCGTTTTGTTCGTTCCCACCTCAAATGTCACTTTGTTGCAAACAAATTAAGGAAACAAATAAGAAACGAAACGAACGTTCGAACGAACTACCGCTAACGTATTTCGTCCGAATCCGAATTCCGAATCCGAATTGACTTTCACACCCGAATCCCGAAAAATGAAATAACACAAATCCGAATTTAAAACGAAACAAAACAAAACAATTTTTTTGGCAGTGCACATGATCACTGTATAGTAGCTTTCCGACTGCTCTGCGGTACATGTTATTGTTGTGTAGAAAGTTTTCTGCTTCATTGCTCTTTTGGTAGCCTGGTTCCATAGGTGTTTTTATTTTCTTTGCATTTTGCATGTGGAATTGTTTCACAATTTCTGCAATTTTTTTTGGTTTCTTTGGTTGAGAAGGTAGCTTCCATCTTCTTCCCTCTCTATTTGAATTCCCAGATAGTGACTGATGTTCCCTAGCTCTTTAATTTCAAGGTTTTGCTTTAGTTTGAGAACTATTTGACTAAAGTCCCCTACTTGTTCAAAACAGGTTATAATTAGACATGTGCACCAGCAAAAAATTTGTTTAGTTTAGTTTTGAAAAAAAAAAAACCAATTGCAAAATGAGAAATTACATTTAGGTAAATAGGAGAATGCCAATTCAAAAGCAAAGAAAAAAAATCTTTATCCCCTACCTTACCCGGGACTAGAACCTGTGACCTTAACAATGGCAAACCTGTCCCCTAAACTCTACGCTATTGCTTCTGTACTTTAACCAAGGAACTGTAGGAGAAGGTAACTGTTGTATTATATTTTTCCTAATGTCGTTGTGCTGCAACGAAATTCGTTTAATAACGAATTTCGGGAAATCGGGAATTTCGGATTCTTTTGCATTCGTCTTAGCTTTAATTCGGAATTCGGATGCATCCGAATCTCCGAATTTCTGAAAATTCGTCCAAAACGAATTTCGGAACGAACCGAATCGCACATGTCTAGTTATAATGTCATCAACATAAACCAAGATGTATATCCATCTGTCTTCATGATTCCTGGAATAAAGACATGGATCTTCTTTGCTTTCTGTGAATCCCTCTTTCTTGAATATTTCATTCACTTTCTCATTCCACATTCTTGCAGATTGCTGAAGTCTCTAGATGCTTTTTTTGAAGTTTACAAACAAGGTTGTGTCCTTGCTCAAACCCTGGTGGTTGCTCCATATAGAGATCTTCCTTAATGTCTCCATATAGGAAATCGGTTTTAACGTCTAGGTGTCTCACTTGCATGCCCTCCCCGGCTGTGATGCTAAGGAGTGTTCTGATGGTGGAGTGTTTTATAATGGGGGGCGAATATTTCATCGTAGTATTTTCCAAATTTCTGGGAGTATTCCTTGGCAACTAATCTGGCCTTGTATTTGTGGATATTTCCTTCTGCATTAAGCTTCACCTTAAAAGTCCATTTGATTCCTATAGTTCTGCGATTGGGGGAAGCTCCATGAGTGTCCAGGTTTTATATTCTTGGAGTGATTTTATTTCTTCTTCTGCTGCCTGTCTTCTGTTGTTTCCTGTTATTCCTATTTTTTCTCTGGGGTCCTGCTGTCCACCTTTTGCTCTTGTTCCTCCTGTCCTTCCTGAGTCTTTATGTCCACCTGTTGCTGCTTCTCTGGTTGTTCTCGGTCCTTCAATACTCACTGGCTTTTCTTGCACCTCAGGCTTCCTTGTCCTGCAAGCAAAACACACAAAGTCACCTTCATTTGTGGGAAATCTTGGAATATACGGGCCATGCAATATCCCTTGCCTGATGTAAGTACAAACTTACATCAGGCAAGGAAAACCTAGACCTTGAGACAGTGGTGATGGTGAAGACAGAACCTAGCAAAACACAAAAGGGGGAATGGTAGCCAAAAAGTAATCGGGCAAAACATGATGCATTTCCTTATAAGCTGATTTCTAATTGGTGACAATGGTTAATTATCACAACTCTTAGTTTATAAAGATAATCATTATATAACCAACCTCCTCGTATTATGTAACAAAGCAAAATGTGGTTTTCAAGAGCAACAATGCTTTTATTAGAATGGGTTGTATATATTTGGTATATCTACTGTAAACTGACACAGTAGACAGAAATCTCTTGCCTAGTCTGTCTTATCTGCAGTAGGTGATTTATAGCTACTATTATATGTAAGCTTTATTATGAGCAATTTAGCAGGGCAGTATTCTGTTTATTTTGAACAAAAAAAAACCCAGTGAAATTTATTGTTTATCTAATTGTACTCTAATTGCGAAAGCTCAGCATGCTACAATGTAACATCTAGATTGGTAATGGCTCTATTCAAAGCTTTATGTGCAAAGCGGTAAGAGCAAATTAGTTGAAATGTAGAAACTATTAAGTTTTAATTGGAGTAACTTGCTTCTTTATATTCCAGATCTGCTTGAATGTCTATCATCATTGAAAAGATAGACCACTTTGCTTCCTTGTCTTTTTTTTGCTGCTTGGTTTAGCTGCTTATATACACTGAGTGGCCAGATTATTATGACCACCCCATCAGTACTTCGTTGGGCCACGAGATAACTCCACGAGATGACTTCGTTGGGCCGCCTCGTGACTCCACGAGATGTTGAAAGGTGATGTGAGGAATCTGACACTGCACTGTTGCCCTTCTGTAGTCTTGTACCAGTCTTGCCACTCTCCGTTCTGCCCTAACATTGACTAGTCGCTGACGGCCACAATTCGCACGTTCAGACCCAGATTTTCGGCTGACAGTCCAGTCTTTAAACACTTTAACAATGAGCCCCTCTTGAACATTTAAAGAATTCTGCTGTTTTGCGCCAACACTCATCCCACGTTCAAAGGCAGTTAAATTGCATTGTTTACCCATATCTTCAGAAAAAAATCACTTCTACTGTCGCGGTAAACAACCTGCTTCCCTATTTATAATGGTCTGGCCCTCTAGAAACTTCAGCGCAAAATTATAGCTAATTATAGCTAATTTGCCTACAAACGTCAGGTGGTCATAATAAACTGGCCACTCAGTGTATATATATATATATATATGTTGTAAATAAAAAGCCAAACGTTACTGGAATACAGGGTGTGGCAAGAGAAGGGTTAAATATATTATGAAAAGATATTTTCACAGCTACGAAATCATTACATCGGTCTGATTTATTTTCATTATACCTCTCCAGTGAGTGCTTAGAAACTTTTTTCAGCAGAAAACTTTGCCTCATTTGTGAATACTCTAGGGCTTCAGCATCATGAATATTTGTGGATATATGTTTTATTGTTATAAATCCAACATATTTAGAGGATCAGTGACAGAAATGTAAATTAAAGGCACCATTATAAGACTTCAATGGCCAATGCATATTTCCTTTGCATTTACTGATAATGTTAAAGACGTTGAATAGTACCAGCATATACTATCCTGTTATAACATCAGCATTGTAATTAGACATGTGCGATTCGTTTCGTTACGAATCGAAATTCGTACAAATTTTCCCGAAATTCGTAAATTTGGAAGCATCCAAAATCCGAATTGCAGTTTCCGAATTATATCCGAAATACGAAATTCCGTTAACGAATTTCGGATCCGAATTTCTTTGAAACAGGAACTAATATTACCCCTGTAAATGAGGTTGAACAACATGACAAGATTTTTTTTTAAATCCGAAATACGGATCCGCTGCTGCTGAGGGTTGCATTACAATACAGGCAGGAAATCAGAAATTCCGTTGATGTATTTCCGTTCCGTTACGAACATTCGTTAAAAATGATACGAATTAAGAAATACGAAATAACGGATATTCCGAAACGGAACAAATTTTTTGACGGCGCACAAATCTATTTGTAATAGGAATACGTACTAGAGTTGTTTTTAAAAACACATTTAAAGCTTACTTGAAAAAATCCCTTTGATGTAGTGAGTGCTGCCTTCTGTCTGCCCATCACTTTCCACAACTTCCTGGATTCCCAGTGTGCTTTGCATCTCTTTGCCTTCTGCTTTATGTGACACAATCTTGATTTCCCAAAACTACATATCCCATCAGGCATTGCTTCCAGCAAGCAATGATATGTTACAATTTTCAGATGCTGAGCTGTAGTTCAGAAGGCAGGCTCTGTGAGTGTTGTGACACATAGAAGTGCATATTCACAGGGCTGAGTGAAATTATGTCAGTGCACCAAGAAAGTACATCTTATGGGCATCTTCGATAAGTAAATTTGTAATACAGCTGTTTAGTCCAAGTATTCTCCTTATGACTATATTAAGTATACCCCTGAGTATATTGGTAATCCTTACAGATGCGTACATTTGTATTTGTATTTGTTTGTCAACCCAGCTTGTATGTGGTCCCAGAAAACGAATGCAGTATTGGGGCTGCCTCAATTTATTGTAACACTGACGTAAAGCAAGTGCCTTTGAACGTAGGTCATCTGGCTTAGAGGGCCAATAATAGGTGCCATCCCTCTCACTATAAAAGAGATGGGGGGGAATGCAGAACAGCCATATTGTCAGTGTATGTGCTCCTGTAGGGATGAATAGGAAAAGTTGACAAACTGGATAGGAAAAGATTAGGGTCAGTTAGGAAACTGCACTTTTTTCTGGTTGCTAGCTTTTCAGGTAATTAACCCCTTTGCTGCCCTTTACCATTATTATTACTATTATGATTGGCTAATTTGTTTCTTATTTTATTTTGTGGTTAATTTAGGGCTTGTTTACACGAGTTACAGTGTGTTCCAGCATAGTTAGCTGCTGGAACGCACTGTATCACATCCCGGCCGGCTTCCAGTGTTCAGGGGCGGGAGGGGGCATTGCAGTGCATTGAAGTCAATGTCACCGCAGCCGTACACCCGCCCGCAGTGTGATTGCCAGCACCATAATGCCTGCGTTCTGGTCCTGTGCAATCGGAAAAAATAGTGCATGCAACAAACCGCACTTGAATGTCAGTGGGGTGACCAAGCTCTTAAAGTTAACGGTAACGTTTAGCTGCCATCCTGTCCATAGAAAACTTTTTTTGCTGCAAGATTTCCAGTTAAAAAAATAAAAATGGGTTTTATGATGCTAGGGCTTTATTGTAGGTTAAGCTGTTTTTTGTGCAACAAGGCTTCCCTTAAAAAAAGTGGACTTACGTTTTGGGGTATTATTATGGGGGTTTAATTTATTTTGGAGATGTATTGTTTTTATTGTCTGTTGATAGGGACTTTTTTTTAGGTTAAACTGCTTCTTTTTTCCTCTACATAGAAAAGTGGGCTTTTGTTTCAAGTGTAGTATTTTTGTGGTTTCTCTTTTCTTTTTGGGTTTCTTGATTATTATTTTATGTTGATAGTGCTTTGGGGTGCTCAAAGTGCAGAATTTTCTTGTTTCTGGCCATCTGTACTTGAAGCTGCCTTTTCTTCGTAGTGCATCATTTGAAAGAAAAATAGTGTGCACCTGAACCATCTCATATTATATCACTCATAATCACGGCCCCATAGAGAAAATAGAAATTGAGCATACACCAGTTAGTCAGTTTATCCCTGATCTAAACTGTCCTGTTGACCAATTTTACACTGCCATGTCCTCTGCAGTATCTTAATTTCAGTCATGTACAGTATATAAATAGTGTGATAAATGTATAAAAAAAATCCCAGAGCCAAATATTGTCTAAAAAGTGACAGTTCACAATAATTAGAAAGAAAAAATGGAAAAGAGGTCCCCTTTAAATTCCACCCAGAACTTTATACAGGCTTGCGGCAAGAAAATGAAGGGTAAGGAGCATGCACCCCCTCTTTCTGCACCAGGCAAGGTCACTTGCCTTTCAACTTTGGAGGGGTATACACAGTGTAAATGGGGCCTAAATCACCATCTCTTTGATCCCCTCTATTATTTTAAACCAAATGATATGCTACAGGTGGAGAACACAGCATTTTCCTGTAGAATCTATTTCAAAAAATATTTATGAACTTAGGTAACATATATTTCATGTAGTTTGGTACAGTGTTATGCAATTACACTTGCATGTCGCTCTAAAATTTACCATAATACCTTGTGAAACAAGAATGCTCATTAACCTTGTTATCGGAATTTCTCATTAGAAGAGCTAGGTAGTCCTTTCTGTGACACATAAGGTGATTTATTGTAACTCTTCACAAGTCTTAAAGGGCTTGATAAAAAATACTTTATTGGCCAGTTATTTTTTTTTTAAGTGAGCCAATTGTGTGCACTGATTAAAGTACTGTCCTCTTTTGAATTCCTTATAGCCTTGCCACCCACTCTGGAGCATGAGAAGGAAGCATCTTCCCGATAATTGCAGTCCACTCTCATGCATTTTCCATGTGAGAAAGGCAGTTTTACATAAACTGTTCACTCTTCATTTTATTCTGAACAAAGGGTTAAAGTATAACCACAAATGTTGTAAGCCTTCTTCCTTTTTGTCACAGCATAATGCTGCAGCTGAAAAGCAGTAGGTTGTAAAACATAAAAGCAATTCTGATTTTAAATTTCTGTCCATAATGAATTGAATAATTAATGACCATTTTATGAAACATCAAGCAAGAAAGTTATTTTTTTTAAATCCATTGCTTACTTTTTGGTAAATGGAAAACAACATTAATAGAACATCTTTGCAGAAAAAAATTCCCATAATAAAAAAAAATACCCTATTTAAACAATTAAGTGATATTTGATGATGATGAAGGTGGCATTTCACACAAGGATGTCACTTTAGCATTGCTGAAAGCTTTTAATGCAAATTTAGAATATCTTGATAATACAACAGGCAGATTCTGTCACTGCACCCAAAATCTACATCCAAAATACTTCCAACTGTCATTCTTACTGAAACTTAAGGTAAAGAAGCTTTAGACAGGCTTGCTGACTCTACTTGGGTAGTATTGTGTATTCCATACAATGGCATATAATACAGCAACCTTTGGGAAAGAACACAGACTTACCTGCAGTAATACATACTTCACTATTTGCAACAACCTGGAATCCTTTAGATGCTCTCTTAAATGCACAGCGCAGAATCTGCAGTGACTCTCACTGAATATATAGGTCAAAGTGCTACTCTTTAAAAACAGTCCTTTTAACTGTTTAAAATTGGCTGGTAAGAGTTGCAGCAGATGACTACTGATGAGTGAGCTTTCTTGGGTTCATTTCTCAGGTGCATTTAGTGAACATGTTGAAAAGTTCACTAGTTGTGACCTTTAAAGGAGAACTATGGGGTTAGGGCGTTTCCCCATAGTTCTCCATAGGGTAACGCGAGGACACAAACTAGCGTCCTCCCATCACCCAAAGCTCAGTATACCGCAAGCTACAGCTCGTGGTATACTGAGACGCCGCAGCCTGAACGAATTCCGACAATTCTGTCTGGATCCACCCAGCTGCGTGAGTGACAGCTGGCTCTGCCTATCTATCCGCCCTGTTCCACAAGTCAGCGCTGGAGGATCAGACAGGGGAGGGGGGGAATCCCTGCAGGGAGCCATGAGTGACAGTCACGGCTCTCTGCACGGATAGATCGAGAAGTGAGCGAGCGCTGATATGTGTTTGCTCACTTCCCGATCTACTGAGCCGACCATTGACAGTTTCATTGTCACAGGTCGGCTCAGATTATGAGGCTAAGTGAAAAGCACTTGCCTCATAATTCTCCTGTAATGCAAACCCCATTAAAGTCAAAAGAAGGTGAATCTTGAAAATCATTTCTCTCCATTTTCTAGGCTATTAGACAAGGGATTGTCATACAAAGGGCATGGGGAGCTGGACATTGCCCTGGGTACAGGTACGAAAGCAAAACACATTTTTGTAAATGTTTGGCTGGGAGAATTTATTTTAATAATGCCTAAAGGGCAATTATTAACCCCTTCATGACTGAGCTTGTTTTTGGTTTCTGTTCGTAAATGACTGACACACTTTTGACATTTTTGCTGTGTGATTCTTCCACGTCAGTAATATACTTTCTTACAAAGTGCACCCACACATATTATATATTGTTTTTTAGAGGACAGATAGGGCTATATATTTATATCACATATGTGTGTCTAACGCCTCACTTAGCACAAATACAAATTAAAAAAAGAGGAAAAAACTTTTTGATTTGTAGTATTTTTTTTAACAAAACCAGCACAGCAAAAAAAAAATGCAATACATACATTCATTTATTTGTCCCTTATTTTTAATTTTTTTACACTTTTCACTATTTTTTTTAATTTATTTACACTTTTCACTTTTTTTATACTGACAAATTTTATTTATTTAATTATATCAGGCAGTCATTGTGAATTAATCTCACTATTACTGCTTGATAAATTAATACATTTTTTTTATTATCAGGCTGCTTCAAACTTCAGAACAGCCGATAATAAGTTAGTGACACTGATCCTGCAGCAGTTCAGGATTCAGCTGTCAGTGAATGTTTCAGAAAACTTAAACATTCTACTTTCAAGAATAGATACATTATGTGTCTAATACATAACATTTTGTATCTATTCTTGAAAGTCAAAAGATAAAAAAAAAAAAGCCAGTATAGCTTGAGAGAGATATCTCTCGATCTATACGAGCTGTCAGAATGCCGGCAAAAGCCGACATGTGTGTCTGCTTTGCTGTGACTCTCAGACACCCGATATTAAGGTATCGGGTGTCTGAAAAAGGTTAACCCTTTCAGTAATGGATCTCTAGATAGTTAGACATCTATTACTGAAAGGTAACCGCTGATTCTCAGCGGTTAGCAGCCTTCTAGTGCAGCAAATAACTCGTCACGTACAGTGTACGTGACGAGTCATTTGGTCCCTTTGTGGCTGTACGTACAGTGTACGTCTCCCGTCACGAAGGGGTTAAATATGCACAATTCCTTTAATTAACATGCTTGGGGGATGCTTTGAACTTATTATTATTATACAGGATTTATATAGCACCAACAGTTTGCGCAGCACTTTACAATATAACAATATACAAAACTTTACAATATAAGAAAGACATTACAATCACAATAAAAATCAAGACAACATGGTAAGGAGGGCCCTGCCCCTGAGGGCTTACAATCTGAACTTGCCTGTGAAGTGGCACATCTGTGTGATGTATACAACTTACTACAGCAAAACTGACAATGAAAAGAAAATGCTGTTTAACTACCTTACGTCCATGGCCGTTTGTGAACGGCCAGATGGACGTCTGCTCAGAGCGGGAGGGCGTCTTAAGACGTCCTGCCCCTCCCCCCTCTCGTGTCCGCGCTGAGAGGAAAATGACAATTCCTGATTGCTTTGTTCTGTTTGTAAACAAATCAGCACGGTATTCACTTCATCTAAAGCAGGCCCTTTAGGTCTGGCTTGGATTTGAATAGGGAGCCCACCAAAAAAATGCACACCAGTCCCTTCAGGTCTGGTATGGATTTGAAGGGAGGTCCCCATGAAAAAAACCCAAAGAAAAACACCTAAATCTATAACCAGACCCTTATGTGAGCCGCATCCTGACAGGCTAGGAAAGGAGGAAGGACAACAGTGTGTGCCCCGCTCCTGAACCATACCAGGCCAAATGCCCTTATGCCCTCATGCCCTCAACATGGGGGTACTTCACCATGTTGATGAGGACAAGGGTCTCTTCCCCACAGCCCTGGCTCAGTGGTAGTGGGGCTCTGCGGGTGGAGAGCAAATGCAAATTTGGAAGCCCCCTTTCAGAATAAAATTAATTAGTACCCCTACTCATTCACAAAACAATGACACCAGAACTTTCGACAAGTCCATTAGTAAAAAAAAATTTAAAATAGAAAAAACGTCCCACACTGCACATCCATCATCAATCAAATCATTAAGTGATGCAGATCCTCTTCAATTACAGTGAATTATGCCGACCCTAGAAATAAAAAAACCTACCGACTCCAGCTTTGTGCCCTGCAGTAGAATATAAACAACGTTACAAAAGTACCTCTCTTACTGTGGGCATATGGCTTGGTATGGTCCAAGCATGAGGGGTGAATGCTCCTCTCTACAGACTTCACCCACTCATGGACACTATTTTCTTTACATCTGACTGCAGCGCTGCATAGTGATATAACACCTTTGACATCCCTATGTGGAGCATAGTGACTTTGTTGGTAGACACACAAAAGTACTTAGCAGGAAAGGTTTGGATATACAGTATTTCGCAATTTTGACTGCAGTATACTGGATATAGTCTTTTTAATGGGATTAAAGTTTTTCCAAACATTTACTAGCTTAGTCTAAAAAGTTTTGACCATTTTTAGTCATCAGGTCAATGTGACACAGAGTGCCAAATGAACTTATTATGGACCTTAAATGACTCCCCATAATTAACACTTGCAGGTGTGCATTCTATGAATATGAAAGTCTTTTTTGCAATCTCTAAGAATTAAAATTTAATTTATAATGCAAAATGTATCATTTAAAATTCATACTGATTAGTGACTTTTTTTAAATTTTTTGCAAAGATGTAATCTGTAGAAAATTGTTTACTCACGGTTCATTTATTACCGTGATCTATCTGCCTGGCTGTGTATTTACAAATAGCCTTGGCAGATTGATCACAGCCCTGCAGGGCTGAGTAGGGATGCACCATTACCATTTTTTTGGTACCGATATTACCGTACCAAATGCCTCAATTATCAGGAAGTCAGGCAGCGGATCATAATCTGTTGCCTGACTCCCTGATTGCCTGGGAAGCCAGTGTTCTATCGAAAGAACACCGGCTTCACTTGCTGAAGCTGCCTGGCTTCCTGACCAATCAGGAAGCTGGAGGGCAGGTCATTACATGCTGCCCGGCTTCCTGATTGGTTAGGAAGGCAGGCTGCCTAGCAACAAGTGATGCCAGCTTCCTATCCAATCAGGAAGCCTGGCGGCACATCATGACCCGCCTCCTGACTTCCTGATTGGCTAGGAAGCCGGCTTCACTTGTTCCTAGGTAGCCTAGCTTCCTGACCAATCAGAAAGCCTGTAGGTGGGTCATTACATGCCGCCTGGCTTCTTGATTGGGTAGGAAGCCAGGCTGCCTAGCAACACAATCCAGCTTCCTAGCCAATCAGGGTCATATCCCACCACCCGGCTTCCTGATTGGAAAGGAAGCTGGCTTCATTCTCCCTCGGCACTGATGGTCAGAGGGAGATCTCTCTCTGACCGGAAGTTCTGGTATTGGAGGTAAGTATTGGAGCTTTTGGGTGAGTACGAGTCCTCGGCCAAATATTTGATATCGACATTGATACAGATGCTAGTATCGGTATTGTTGCATCCCTAGTGCCGAGTGATCTTTTATGAATGAATGATCAGCACTGTCTGGGTTGTGTCATACACTGAACTGCCCCGGACAGCCCTTAGCATTGATTCATAACAGATCACTCAGCACTGCAAGGCTATGTGATCTAAGTGAGATAACAGTGATTACCTGAAGATGGAGATATCTCTAGGCTGTCCTGTAAGTTACGTCTGGATTGCAATTTCTTCAAGACTCCATGATTTGCTGTATATTTTTGTATTTTCATTTTATATGTATCATATTGTTCTTTGTACAAGGCTGTGTAATATGTAAGTAAAAGTGCATTACGCCTGAAAATGATAATTGACAGTTGGATGAACACCAACAGGTTGAATAACCCTGTGGCTTTGTTTAACCACTGAGATAAAAGGCAATTTCCTTTGCCTCTCCTTTTATTTGTTCTTTTTTTTTTTGTAATGTGAACTGAGATTAAGGTAAATGAAGTAGACATGTGCACAGTTGCATTGTTTGTTTGATAGTATTAGTAGTACATAGCTTGGTTTCACTTGTTGCATAGCTTGGTTTCATTTGAGCAATGCTAAGGAGACTGTTTTACTAAAGCTGAAGCTGAGACGCCTTTAAATTATCCAATCATTTGCAGATGAAATAAATAAACATAAACTTTCTCTTTTCTTCCACTGCGTGCTGAATTAGGTAAGGTTAAATAACCAATGTAGAAACTGGGTTTTCCTTCTAATACACACAGCATGTGGGCAGGCTATGAAGCACAGTTTTTTTTTTATTGCTGTCACTCCTTCAGCCTATTACATTGGGTGTGCCTCCCTGCACTCACACACCTCACAAACCACCACCCAGGCCTTTAGAGCATAACTACTGCCTCAATTTCAGGTCACCAGCATTAACCTATAGCAAGTGCTCACCAAGGCTCCTCTTGGTGTAAAGCCGTTCCATAGATGATCCCTTCCTGATTTTTCTGAACCTGTTGAAAAGGAGCTAACTCTTTCCATACTGAGCCAATTTGCTACTTTACCATTCACTCTAGCTCACTGCCATCTACATTATATCTCTCCTCAGCTTCTAGAACCATCCTACCTTCCACTGTGACATTTAATCTGGGGTGGATTCTCACAGAAAAGGAAGATTTAGCAAGATCTTTGAATCATGTAGCATGTAAAGGGCACCTATAAACTTGCATAACATTGAAAAAATATCTTACAATTTTTGTTAGCATGCTTAATACATGAGGCTTATTTTCTAAGTTCTCTAAAAGAATTATAAAATGTTTTGATAACATTACATACTCAGTTTTTACATTTGTATCTGTCCGTGGGTAGGTTATCATAACCTTGCAAAAACACAAAGAGGACAACGCCTTCTCCTCGTGTAATAACGTTTATTAAAATCAGAACTTGAGAGATAATAAAATTACTCACATGTGTAAAGTGGAAATGAGCGATGTATACCCAGGACAAAGCTGCAGAGCGAATGCATTTAGTGGGAAATCCCTTCTTCTTCAGAGCTAAAGTACCGGCAACCCAGAGGTTGGCTGCTATGGCGGCAGTTCTGAATTCAGCCAGTGCCATTTGTTTATCTGGCGGTTTGTCTCTCCTATCATTTTTGGAGTTTCTCCTCACCCTCTCCAGGACATGTGGTCCCATTGGCTGTATCAAATGATCAGGTGAGTTGGCGGTTGTTTTTGGATTATTCTGCAAATTCGATTGGTTCCCTAGTGTACTCCATATGTCAGTTATTCAGTATATATACAGGGCTCTGAAGAAGGGGGATTTACCCAGAAACATGTTAGCTCTGCAGCTTTGTCCTGAATGTGTTTTTATATGCATCTCTCATTTCCACTTTGCACATATTAGTAGTTTTATTATCTCTCAAGTTCTTATTTTAATAAAGGTTAATACACAAGGAGAAGGCACTGCTTTCTGTGTTTGTGTTTTTGCATGTTCTATGACGATATATCCCAATAGCCTTGTGGACGGCAACCTCTCCTAAAGTGTTCTGCTTGGAAGATTGCTGATGAGAGTCCAGCCTAGGTCTGCTGACCACTGGGAATGGGAATTCAGGTTATTATAACCATTCAAAATGTAAAAATGGGAAACTTAAAGTCAACCTACCAAACTCCAACTCATAGTTATCACATTTAAACAGATCACTTGATTCATTCCTCTTTATCAAACTTCCTAAAATGTCAGATGATCCTGATGAAGTCTGGGAGTTTTCAGAAATATGCCTATTATTCAGGGATACAATAGATGTATTAGTTATCAATATAGCTTTTAGATTTTTTCTTGCTGTTACATATTACATATGCTCTACCTTTTTCCTATTGTAGCCTAAAATAACAACATAACTGCAGATAGGGTAAAGTGTGGTGGACTTTCTGGCAGAAAAATACATTTTTAAGAACCTACAAACTTCATTAATTGGGCACACACACCTGTTTCTTAAAACAATTTGGGATGTTGAGAGATCCTTTCAAATATTTACATAATTGTAACCAAAATGTGCATCACCAAATCAAAGGTTGAAAAGCAGTACCATCAGAGAAATCACAACTGGAATTTTATAGACATGGCTAAATAAGCAGCCTAGACTCCTACAAAGTATTTAATAACTCTGCATCAATGAGATAAAGAATGGCAGCTGGAGGATGAGAACAGCTCTGATGAGACAGGAAAGTGAGAAGTCATGAAGGGAAGGTCCCTCAAACAGGAATGTGTTTTAGGCTTCTGGGTTAGAGGGCTTTCAGGGTTATACACTGTTGCAAATTGTAGATGACTCAGCTATCAACAGCTCAATAATAAGTAGCATTACTACAACACAAAATAACAATGATTACCTGCCTAGTGAATTTTGGTGGTAGAAAAATAAATGAGGCATACCAGACTGGACTCCTTATGTTCCAGGTCATATAGCATCCACATTAGATCTAAACCCTTTGCAAATTCTTCTTCTTCTAAAATGTATCTTTTAATTATGTTTTCCTATTTTGTTTGTTTTGTGCAATATACATAATTTCATGTAGTTTACTATTTAATTTACAGTATGATGGACACAGTTCTGCTCCAATCTGTCCATCTTGAGGGGTCTGGAGAGCTGCACTGCTCATTTCATGGTACAGAAATAATAGGATGCAGTATAACTTGGTTGTGATATTATACATGTTTTCTGTTCATGGTATGTCTTATCTTGGATCTCACCATTTTCATGTCACATCTGAGAAACATTGTCATCTGTCGTTCTGCAGAAGCTCCTTACAAAGAGTTATAAGACGTGCATCAGACTGATAACACCATCTCCTCATTCCCTAATAGAGATAACCGCTTCCTTTCTATTACACCGGCGCCCTGACGGACACTAATGGATTCCATACTTTCCTCTGCTTGATCTACAGCTCATATTAGTGTGAGGGTAATTTAGTGACAACAGTTTATCAACGTGTTGATGTGAGATAATAGTAATCATAGCAGAAGAGCAGAATCTATTTGTGTACACTATATATTTTCCTCTTTTTACTTTGCTTGTCAGCTGGCACACTAAGTAGTATATTTTCTTTGCCCAGGCTTTATGAGCTGAGCTGACAGGTAGGCCATGCGTGAGCAGAACAGTCATTTTTTGGGCTATGCAAGAGGTATGAGCATATATTTTTTCAACCGCTTGTGTGAATTCAGGGATGAAAGGAATACAAATTCACACAAAAGGCCCCTTAAAATATGGTGTTTTTCAATCATTTTTCCATAATCATAATTGATACAAAGATAGTGTAAATTAAGTATCAGAAACTCTGCTCGTATTGTGTGCTGCTCTGTGTAATTGCTATAATAAAAGCAAAATCTTAATAATAGTTGCCTTAAATTTTGAATTTTCTTAAAATTACTAATGCTCTCTAGTCATTTCTGTTCTGCTACAAAAAAAATATTAATTGTCGAGGGAGACCCTAGCTGCATTATCTGCACATATTACAAACATTATCCCCCCTGGAGTTATGCATTTGTTCTGTGTATTAATTAGGGCTGCAAAAACTAATCGATTAAATCAATTATAATCGATAATGAGAAAGCTGGCAATGATTCTCATCATTGATTAGTTGGAGGAGGGAGAGAGAGAGAGATAAAAAAAATTTCTAAAAACAACCAATCGATTAATTGAAAAAATAATTGGGCAACTAATCGATTGTGAAAATAATCGTTAGCAGCAACCTTAGTATTAATCGGTTTACAAAACTGATATGTTTTGGCTCAAAGAAAAACCTGTACTGAAAATATAGGTATGGCACTCTCCTTTCGAAAATGCTAATTTCCTGATTATTCTAATAAAAAAGGCTTCAGCACATTTTGAATCTCTGACCAGGGACAGCTATGCAGAGCAGGATTGCTGACTTGTCTTCGACTTCACTTGCTGCATGCCTGTTGAGGGTCAGAGACTTAAAGTATTGAAGCCAGAGTCAGTTACCATCCGGCATTTTAAGAAGGAAGCCAGCAATGTCAGTTTTAATATAGTTCGGCATTAATTTGGTCCCTCATTTAGCTAGTATTAAATCCCAGGTCAAGTCACATAAAAAAGTATGCAGTCAGACAAATAACAAAAAAGTTTATAATCTTACCTCCTCTTTCCTGTTACAGCAGTTCTTCAGGGTGTCTAAATATTACTGTACAGTCCAGTAAGCACAAGAGATAGACCCAGCACTCTTATCTATCAGCACTCAGTAACAGTTCTGGTCTTACTTGCCCCCCTCAAAAGGCCCTTCGATACAGGTCTGTGTGAGGACACTTGTCCTGAGCGCTGTTGTTTCACTAATGCAATTATGCAATGTGCTTTTCAAAAAATAGTTTAGGTTTTTTTTTTTTTTAACTTTTAAAGCTGTAAGTACAAAACAGTAAAGCATAGAAAAAAGAAAATAGAAAAATGGCCTGGACACCTGAAGTTAAACGTGAAGAACAGGGCCTGGCAGCAAAAAGGTTAAAATATAAGATAGGTAGATAGATAGATAGATAGATAGATAGATAGATAGATAGATAGATAGATAGATAGATAGATAGATATATGAATTAATATATTTGATTTGAAATTTACAGGTATAGCCATTTGCATCTGATTAACTTACAGAGGATGGCAGTCTGCTAACAAAAAAACAAGTATTACTGGAACATATCACATATTTTATGCCTACTAGCTATGATTCATCAACCAATTAGGAAAACCTGAATTCAATCTTTTATAACTATTGTTTTATCAAGTCATCAAAGATGATTTTCACACAAAACAGCTATTTCAGAGTTTCCAGTTCCATCCAACTTTTGCAGCTGCTACAGATCCAAGTGATGTTATTATTCTCCCCTATGGAATCTTTGTAACATAGCGTACATTAATAAATGGCAAATTTACCTGAGAGAGAGTAATACATTCATTAAGGCCTTGCAGGATGGATTACCAACACAGAATGCAGTAAAGTCTCCTTTTTGGAGCCTCTGAGATATACGAAGGTGGTAGTTAACCCAAAACTGAAACCAGAAAATTGTTTACACACCTTGTGGTAATTTTCTTTTTCAGATACATCGAATGGCAGCAGAGCACTTGGTTAAGCTCCTCACTGCTAACACCGCAGGATGGGATATCAATGAAAATGATGGTAGAGTCTCATGCCACATTCTTGTAACCATCACACTTTTATGGGTGATTATATGAAGGTGTAACTGAATGCACTAGTAAAGGAAACATCATTATACAATTTTAGAATTTTACAGGGGCACCATGGCAGCATAGCAATGGAACTTATTTCACAACTCAGTAGGGTGCAGAAGAAAATCATACTTTATTTAACACGACAGAGAGCTTAACACTGATTTGCCAAAGTTAGCAGTAGTGAGGGAGGCTAGATCTATCCTGCATTGAAACAAAAACACCTGACCAAGTCACTGCCCTGTATATACTTTCTAGAGAGACTAATGCTGCCTACCCATGAAGTAGCAAGACTGCTTTTAGAATGGCACATTCAAACAGGCCTAAATAGACTACTTCTGGCATCCTAGCAATGCAGTCTCAATATGGTGGTGATGCACATGCACATAAGGCTGCTGGAGACTTTGGCACCATGTTGAATTAGGGTGCGCAGCCAGTTGACCAATCCTGAGTGCAGTGAGGGTTCAGATGGGATGTATTCCAGTAGCATGACGACCCTACTGAAGGTAGGTAGTTGAAAAGCGGAGAGAATATTGCTGCTATAGGACTATTACTGATTGCTCACGAACTCAAGAATCTTGTGCCACTTTGCACCTTCCCTAGACTCCTTTAGGGGTTACTTAGGAGGGCTTCAGGCAGTAGAGACTGACTGACCCTGGCTAGCTGTAAAAATATAGTTTTATTTATATCCAGGCATGTAAATGAACTGAACATGTTAAACACATGCAGGGCTATTCACAAAAGGGTGAAGAGTTTGGAGAAGGCAGGAGACGTGAACAATCTAGGACAACATAGCTGAACTGGAAAGTGAGCTGAATTGGAGAATTTTTCCAAATCAGCTACTTTGGCCCAGGTTGTTCACTTCTCCTGCTTTCTCCAAACTCTTCACCCTTTTGTGAGTAGCCCTGATTGTTTAATAGAAAGCATTTCCCCCTTCATCAAAACAGTCCTTATTTCAAGAAACAGTAACCCCCAGCTTGTCCTATAACTTATGGTGACCCCCAAAACCTAGGGCACACTGCAGTGTAGGATTTAGGCAGATAACAGCCAGCAACATTGAATGCATTTGAAGGTTGCTACTCTTTGGAAGTTAGTGGCAGTTGACATTTATTTATGGGGGCCCACAGGTTTGATTTTAAACTAATCATTAACAATGGAATTCACTTAGGCTCTGAAAGGGACTTCTGCATAGACTGTGCTCTCTTATATATTGATTTTACTGCTCCTCTGTATAGACTGTGCTGTCTATCACATTGTCCATACTGCTGTTATTGATATGCTGTGCTGTCCACTATACTCCATCCTTATTAGACCTTTGTGCGACCAGCAGCGAGTGAACTGCCGGAGGTTCCAAATGTTGGATCGGCTGACTCGCACGTGTTCTTCACTTTGGCTCAGCCCCAAGGGGAGCTGAAATCAGCCGTACAGGGCTAATGTAAATACCCAAACAGCATTTGGGCCACTTCACTTAGGCTTGGTTATTCACTCGGCTGCCTTCGTCAGCTTAGTGGATAACCACCTTAGTCTAACTTGAACATAGATTAAAAAAAGTCAGATTGCTGTTTTGTTTGTCGTTCATTAGTCCTTACATCTCACATAATAAAAAAAAGATTTTGACCAAACATTGGATCCATCTGATAAAAGAATTGTTTTGAAGCCTATCTTTCCAACCACTTCAAAGGTCATTTTTAGAAAAGGAAAAAAAAAAATTCTGGCCCTAAGCCACTTACCAAAACTGACCTCCAAGCTAAAAACACAGATCTTCAATAAAGTGAAAAGTAGCTTTAAGTGCAGTCATTCAACACATCTTTCTTACTTTGATATATTTCTCAGATAATTCAGTCCTTCTAGCCTCTAATCACAAAGGAAACTTCTGAAATATAAGAAAATGTGTTTTGTGATAGCAGTTTTTCTTATATCTGTGGCAATCTCTTTGTGACCTGCAATACCTAGGTGGTAGCTCACAATATCGTAAATCATCTACCAACTATATCCATGCTCAAATTGAGTGTTCCTCTTATTCTTACAAGTATTGATCTTACACAGTGCCACACTAAGGGGGTTATTCACAAAGCTGCGAAAGGCAGCCGCTTGAATAACCGAGCCGAAGTGAAGTGAGCCGAAAAGCTGTTCGGCTATTCACTATTGGTATGTACGGCTGATTTCAGCTATACATCGGCTGCCTTAGGTCAGAAGGAGTTTGAGCCAAAGCTCCAGCAGCTCACTGGCATAGGGCCCGAACGGCAGTAAGTGAATAGCCGAATGCCGCCGAGCGCTGAGGTACCGAGCAGAATAGAAAAAGAGTGAAATTAATAAAAAAAAGTTGAAACATAATTTTAAAATGTAAGAAAATTAAAAAATAATTAAAATAGTTTAAAGAAAAGAAAAAAAAGAAAATAAAAAATAATAAAAAAAACATCAGCAAAGATCCTGGCAAAAGAAAAACAATTGGAGGGAGCTAGCAGTGACAGCTAGCTCCACCCAACTGTTTCCTATTGGCCGGCACCTGCCAGAGTCTTCTAGCAGGTCCTGGCCAATAAAGAACAACTGGGCAGTTGTTATTGTTTAATGACAGATCAGCATCCCCAAGTCATATTTATTTCTTAAATATTTTACTTATTTTAACTATGTTTTTGATAACTTAATGAAGTAAAGCTATTATTTTGAAATCTATGCATTCATTTCTTTTATGTCATAGATCTGTTTTTTTCAATATAACATCCTGCATATTTTTTTGCACTGGTTCTATTATAGATCAATCAGCTGGGTAATATATAGTCATTTATCTTGGTAGGCTATATGTTTTGGCACATATAATATTATATGCCCACTCAAGTTATTATAATATAGTATTCCTATACAAAAACTCCAAGTAAATCTATAAATACATTTCTATATATCACAATGCTGAAGAGTGGGCTGCGGTGATGCAAGCATGTTGGGTGGAGATGAGGATGAAGTTAATGTAAAGATGTTTCTGCTCCTATGTGGTTGCATCATCCTAGCCCCATCCTATATGTTACATCTAAACCACACTAAATGTGCGTTAGTACAAGTTATCTAATATTGCACATGTAGGCACAAATTATTATGGGGGCTTTTTTATTCAAATAAATTACCATCTATTGTTGATTTCTTCATTTTAAAATGGCAATACTGTATAACTACTGTGCACTACAAAATGGTTATGCACATGCAGCTAGTAGGGGCCAGCAGGTTCTGCATCTACATATGAAAAAGTGTGCTAAACCATATAATTCACTCTTTCAAGTCAGAAGCAGACACTATGGACTAATGGTTATAGATTGCAAAGTACACTTTGATTTATGTTTTACAATAAAACCAATTGCTTACATACTGTGCAATGTGATGTTACCTTATTTTTTGTGTATTTGTATGTGTGCTGTTATGTTATATATATATATATATAT
>NW_017306994.1:1624601-1630739 GCF_000935625.1 Nanorana parkeri
GCCAACTTAGTAAAAGCGTCTGCCAACTCTACCTGTGGATCAGGTATGTACCTGTTAAAGCATGAAGAATTCCAACGTCCTAAATGCTTAATTATATGAGCTGGGACTCCCTGACGTGACGCAGCTGACGCTGCCCCTATGCGAAAAGAATGACCGGAGTACAGCTTGGGATTAACCCCTAACTGGCTTAGTAGTAACCTAACATGAATAATGAACTGTCTAGCGGTCAGCGGGGTACCGGGAAAAGGCAACAAAGGAATGCCCTCCTTCTTCTGGGTCAAACTGGACATGAGATTGTCCAATACTGTCACAGGGCACCACAGATTGCCGGAAGGGAAAAACTTTATCTCGGTAGGTGCACCTACCTGATTCGTTTTGCTCCTTGCCAGCTTCAACACGTAATGACCGGGGAACCTGACCAACTGCTTCTTGCAGATCCCTGCGGCACTAGCGCCGGAGCAAGTGAATTCTCCCGGTCGCAGAAACCCGTAAAAAGCCAGATACATTGCAGCTTTAAATACTAGGCTCTGCAGGATGCCAAAAGGCGAGTTATCCAACATGCCTGACATTGCCCGGAACAAGTGACCGGTAATGGGCAGGCGGGTGTGCGTCGCCTGTCTCCCAGCTTTCTGTAACCCTTTAAGGATATATTTGACAGGGTGTGCTGCAAATAAACTCTGTCTATCCGGGTATGATAGAGATAGGAAATGTTGCACCCCCGCGAGGTATAACCTGATGGTATTATAGGCAAGCTTTAAATCCGTATGGCAATAGGAAATAAAGGCCAGGATATACGACAAGCTACCCAGATCTTGTGTGGCATATTGGACCTGAAAAAACCTGAAAGCCTTCCATGCCGTGTCATACACTTTCCGGGTATTCGCTGACAGGGAGTCACTGATAAGTCTAGTTGCGTTCAACTGGTGTCCCCTCAGTCCAACACCAGTAGATGGAAGGCCGGCATGGGCGTAGGCACTGCGTCTGCGTCTGGTCTCTGTTGGAAGAAAGCAGAGATTTTTAATCTAGACAGCGCGTCCGCTGCCTGATTACACACACCAGGGATGTAGGAACAGGAAATATTAAACCTGTGCTGCAGAGAAAGCCAAGTCAACCTACGCATGAAAGACATGATTACCAGGGATTTAGACCTACCCTTGTTAATGATCTCTGCAGTAGCCAGATTGTCTGTAAGGAAAGCCACTGTGTGGCCGGACCATAAGGGGCCCCACGCCTTAGCAGCTGCCACAATGGGATAGATCTCGAACAATGCAGAAGTATGTGCGAACATAGGAATATCCCTTACCTCCGCCGGCCAGGGGCTAGAAAACCAATGTGGGCCAAAAATGGCACCGAAACCCAAGGCAGCTGATGCGTCCGTAACTACCTGTGGTGAAGCGGGAGAGGCTTGCGGAAAAAACATAGAAATTCCGTTCCAATGCTGCATGAATTCGTCCCACATGACCAAGTCGGCTCGCACCGCCGCATCTATATGTACTAATGAATCCTGCTCGGGTGCTGCCGGTAACAATGCTAACAGCCTGGAAATAAAGGACCTCCCGTGCGGGACAATACGCATGGCAAAGTTCAACATACCTAATAATGACTGCAACTCCCTCCTGGAACACACTGGAGACACCACCAGTAAGTGCAATGTGTCCCTGATCCTAACCAGTTTCTACAGCGGCAGGCTGGCTTGCATGGCACTCGTATCCAGAATGATACCCAGAAAAGTCAGTACCCTCAGAAGACCTTCGACCTTGTGGTTAGCCACCGGGACGTTCAGCACCCTGAACGTACCTAACAAGCCACCGAGGTCACAGGGTACCCTGTCCGGTGATTCAATCAGTAGGAAGTCATCCAGATAGTGGAAAACCCTTTGACAACCTACCTGGTGTTCTAAAATCCAGTGAAGGGTTTGTGCGAACGTGTCAAATAACCATGGGCTACTTTTTGACCCGAAGGTCAGTTTGACAGCAAAATAATATAGCTCCCTCCATTTCACCCCATGCCATTGCCATAACGAATGCTTGATAGGCAGCAGCTTGAATGCATCCGAGATATCCGCTTTAGATAACCAAGCCCCCTTCCCCGCCTGGATGATGTACTGTATCGCCTGATCAACGGAGGAATATTTGAGGGAAAATTCTTCCAATGGAATCAACTAATTTAAACTCGGAATATGCAAAGAATGTGGAGCAGACAAGTCATAAATTAACCGATGTTTATTGGAGAATTTGCCACATACCAGTCCAATGGGGTTGACACTCCATGATAAAAAAGGGGATTCGGAGAACGGGCCTATGACAAACCTTTCTCCAGCTCAATGCTCAATAAAGATTCGACTCTACACGGGTCTGAGGCAGCCGACATCAAATTGGGACACTCGTGCGATGTCTGTGGCAGTGTGATCAGCCCCGTATGGAACCCGTCTACCAGAAACTCCATTAACGCGGGGTTAGGATATGCCCTCAAATACTCCGCCAGAGCATACACATTTACCTGCTTAGTCACGACGGCTGCGCACCGTGCAATTGGTCTTAGGATGTGCCCTGAAGCAGACCGAACAAATGTGCAACAGTCGACACTGTGGATAATTACAAGCCTTGTAATTAAAATTGTTGCAGATCTGGGCTTTCCCCAGGCACTGGATCGGCCTACCTAATTTGTCATACTGTGTGGAGGTGCCGCTGGACGGGTTAGATAATAACCCCGATGGTTGGAGAACCGTGGTCGCTTCCGCCAATGCCGGGGAGGGGCACCAGTTAGCCGTGTGCGCGGATGACTGACATATCGTGCATTCCGGCGCCTTGAGCCCCGCGAAGTGCCTGCAGAAAAGCTCAGTGTCTATTCTACCCAAGTTGGACACGTACTGAAATTGGCCCAGGCCGGCAGCGGTTTTTGCCGAAAAAGCCCTGTGGTAGTCATAGAAGGCGAAGCCTCCGTACTTGTGCGCTAGATCTACCACCAAATGCAAGTACATGTCCAACTCCTCTCTGCGAGCGGGGCTCACAGAGCACACCACGTCCCTGTACATACCGAAGGCCAACACAAACTCAGACACAGACAACTTGCGGTTCAACCGAGGATCCCTGGCCTTCAGTATGACAGAAACATAGGCCGCATGCGAAGGACTTGTTATCCGTAACGTCATGTGTGGCTATGAGTAGTAAAGCTAGGTTCACACCAGTAGCTTGCCCTCCAGTATGTCCTTCTTAAAGTTAGCCGGCACAAAGTGCGCTGGTGTGATATTAGGGGGAAAACCCGACGTACCTGCATAACCGTCCCCCCGTGTGCCGGACGTGCTTGGAATAACCGTGCTTGGAATAACGTGCCTGTAGGAGCCTGCGCCGCTGAGCCTGCGCCGCTGCAGCCGGAACCGGAGTGACCAGTTTCTCCAAATTTTCAGTCCTCTGCTGCAACTCGTGCAATGAGGTGGTGATCACATTCAATGCGGAATGAATCTGCGTCAATGAGGTTGCCATTGTCTGATCAGACATGCGCTCAGAACTGATGCTAGTGGTAGCCGGGGGAAATAACAGTTTGAACAATTCTGCTTTCCTCGCCGTGGCTGAAAAAGGAATACCCCTCTTCTGCAGTTCCAAAACTAATTTCGGAATAGTCCATGCCCTAATAGATGGGGGACTATCCTGTACAGAACCTCTGGCAGGTGTTGGAGGTAGAGATGCGAACTCCTTGCTTTCCGAAACGTGCGACATGGCGGCCCGGAAGCACTGAAAAACAACAACAGTAATGACACTCTTGCAACCGGAGCAAAAAATAGTGACAGTCTCAATGCGTGACAGTGAGTGCCGTACCCCCCGTGGTGGGGAACACTACTGGAACGTGAACCGCTAGCCTGGTATATGGCAACGTGCCGTAACGTGAACTCAATGTAATGCCTGTGGCCAACCCCAGTGACAGTACCACCCACCCCTACTAACTACCCATCAGTATGTAACGAACGAACGTATGAGGTATGACTGAGCCTGAGGAACTAAATACATGAAATGACAATTATCCTCAATGCCTCCGCAGTGTAAAATAATACGTATATCAGTTAACGCACTTGACCGTGCGTTGCCGGGAATGTATAGCGATAAGCATGAAAGATGTGGGCAATGTGAGTGCCCTGAATGCTTCTACAGCCGTTTTAAGAAGTGCACGTGCAGTATGATTCGTAGCCCCCCCCCCACACACCCTACCACAGTGCAGCAAACAATTCTGCCCCCAGGACCCCACCGCCCGCAATATATACTGTATATATACACAGACACACACACAAACAACAAAAAGTCAAAGTAAAGAAAACTAGACATGCTGGTCATGGCCGTGTAGCATGAAGGGAGCCAGCTGCCACCAAAGATTGCTCTACAGCATGCCAGACAAATGGTGTGGATTGTAACCTATGTTCTCTCAGATGGCCATATTAGCAGGGAATTTCAGAGGAGAAGGCAACAGAGGCCATAAACCTCATCATAACAGCCAAGGGGGCCATCAGTATTCAGGGTGCATAGACAGGGTATGGGTTAAAATATCAATGGACTGCTGGGATACACGTGACGGGGGCAGACGTTCCAGATGTGGCTGCCTAGGTTGGTCTGGAGTGTAATTTTGAGTCTATCGCCAGTCCTTCAAATAGCATCAGTTTGTCCGTAAATGTGTTGTAAATTCTTTATAGTGAATAATCATCAATATCTAACACCATGTTCCCAGCTACTGAGGAGCCATTGGTTAACACAAGTATAGGTCTAGGATAGCTGAATGGAGCTAACCCTTAGGAACCATTAAATGCCCTTTTCACTCTTAAAAAGCACCAAAATCTACCTTAATGACTCCAATGTGCAACAGGGTGTTAGATGTTTAGTGCCCACTTTTTACAACAAGATGTTTCCACCTGTCCCTAGTCGCCTAATTGGAATAATTTGCAGAGGACGTTTTTCCTTTTTGATCTTGTCCAGTGCTTCCTCTGTCATGATCAACATGAGCCAGCTTGTGAAAACCTGTATCTGATTGGACTCAGAGTTCTCTCAAGATTTTAGTCGCCATCTGTGAGAGCAAGAGAGGGCATATACTGTATATAGCCCCTGATGTGGCCATGTGGTGTACCCTGCACTGTGGGGAGTATTGAGATAGGGATAATCTGGAACACCCCTGAAGATTTCTAAAGTTTGGGGAAAGAACCTCACCAGCAAAGCATAAGTCCACTCTATGTCAGCACTCCATCGCTTTAGCACCTATAATTCCCCTTTCACATGGGCTGATTAGGAGAGGAACCGTGCACAGATCCTCTCCTTATCACAGCAATGAGGATCAGATGTCACTGCTGGATTCCATGCGTATCTTTAGGGACATGTGTCTGTTTACATCAGATTACCCCCGATCCGGCACGATCTGGTCCATTGAAAAGGAACACTGATCTGTCCGTTTTGCCGTACCCGGGGGTAATTGGGTGTAAATGGATGCTCGTCCATTTCCACACAGCTACCCATAGACATGCATTGGGCACCCGATTGGGTCCGTCTGAAAAACTAACAGGCAGAACCGATCAGACCGCCCATGTGAAAGGGGCCTAAATTGCCTATTTGGAACTGCCATTTGCCATTACTAGGAAAATGCCTTTTTTCTGTGCTTCTGTTGAACAACTACTAAAAAAAACTACCGTTTATTCTTAAATATAAAACCAGAAAACCCAAGAGAAACCTTGTCTCGCCTGGTCCCTTTAAAGCACCGCCACACACCTAGACCCTCCCACAAATGTATTTACAGAAATGTCACAGAAATAGCAACATTTTACAGAAATGTCTACATTTCCAGTAGAATTTCAGTAATTCCCTAATTATAACACCTCTAAGCCTTAACGATTTTTAAGGCTTTAAAGATAATTGTTAAAGATTATATGAAAGAAAAATATCCACTGGTACAGCTGCACTAAATGTAAACAAATCATAATATTAACATTCACAAGAGGAGGTGCTTCTTTGGAAATAGGCAGTTATAACCACGGAAACTGATTCTTCAGTTTAGTAAATACACCTGCACATTGTCACAAAGTATTTACTTTGAGTAAATCAGGCTAAAGCAACCCTTTTTTTTTGTGGAGACATAGGGGTTGATTTACTAACCTCACAAACACGCCAC
>NW_017306995.1:0-15072 GCF_000935625.1 Nanorana parkeri
TTGTGAGTGTGCCATGATGCCTTTCTACTGTTCTACTGCAGGCAGAAACACCCCGGCTTCGGTCCTGGGATCGCGGATCCCGTGACAGAGAGGAGCTGCCGCCAACAGACGCCCGGGAAGCAACATCAGTGGGATGATTAGTGACAGGCAGAGGCTCAGGCAAAGAGAAATCAGGAGTAGGTGAAGCCTGAGAGGAAATTAGCAGTCCCGACGCCCCTGGAACACACATCTGAGGTGAGACAGACGCCCCCAACCGATCGGTGGACTTGAGGGTCACAGATGAAGAGCTAGGAAAAGGTTCCAGAATAGCATCAGCCACCGTAGCTTCCGCTGCAGCAATGGCAGGTGAGTGTGAAGCAGCTGGAATGGGGAAGTTAGACAAACAGCTCCTCAGCCAAGCCTCTCCACCAGGTGAATTAGCTTTAAGCAGAAAGTCCTGAAGCAGCGAATCCATGATGAATCCAGAAGCAAATTCCAGGCAATCCAGAGGTAAGCTGATCCAACTACTCCTGCTGAACTGTGTGGTAAAGATGAACTGCCCAGTAACTAATGCCAGTTTTTATACACTTAATGACACCACAATTGGCCAGCTGATTTCCCTCCAAAACGAGAAGACCAATCCATATGCCATCTGTCCAGGGATTCTGCACGGTGACAGCCGCAACCATTGGTAAGCGTCATATCGTTACCTTTGATTCTGCCCAGATAAAGCTATGCCCCTAGCAACCTGAAAATAGAAAAAAGAGCCAGCAGCGTATCCGACAACATACCACATACATTTTTTTTGTATTTTTTTTTTATTAATTGACCTTTTATATAAAACCAATGCTTAGGATTAAATCAACGTATTTAATACTTTTTATTGTTTTGGAAGTGCGACAATCCCATGGGGCCGCTACTCCTATACGTCCTTTTCCGTGGCCCTAACATTCTAATCAGAATTCCTTGATGTAAGAAAAGCTCTAGGTTCTATGTACCCATATTCAAATGGTGTCTCATAATCTTTCCAGTCCAGAAATGTCAAGCCTTTTATCCTGTATTTTTTTTCTAGTAGGAAAACCAGGAGACTTAAGACTAGTCTTGGTTTTGAATGCTTTGAACAGAGGGATCAGGATCCAGAACTTGCATATGGAATCTCTGTATTCAATCACTTAAAGTGACATTAAACCCTCAGATTCTTTTTAACATAAAACAATAGTGTAATGTGTGCCTTACTGTAATCCATGGTAGTTTCCCTTCTCTTTGCTGCTCTTCCTTTTAAATCTGTATCTCCTCTCATGCTGGGCAGAACTTCTGTTTTGCAGCAGACTGCCTTGTCTCTGGAATGGATACACGGTGTCTATGTGCAGGTTCACAACCTGAGCCAGCACTACAGGAAGAGGCACTCAGCTGCAAAGGGAAGTTCTCCCCAAGCATGAGAAGATATGAGGATTTAAAAGGAAGAGCAGCAAAGAGAAGGGAAACAACCATGGATTACAGTAAGGCACACATTACAGTATTGTTTTATGTTAAAAAATCTGAGGGTTTAATGTCACTTTAAGTGATTGAATGTGAGGCTATATTGCACTATATATTTTTTATATATTTAATGTACAGTCACACTGTGTTGTTTCCTGTGTCATAGTCACACAGGGCGACAACTAGATTTTGTCCTATGCTTTTACTTAAAACATTTTTAATTATTATTATAATACAGGAATTATGTAGTGCCATCAGTTTGCACAGTGTATTACGTAATAGGAGACAGTACAATTACAGAATAATTAAAGACAAGAGATTTTGGAGGGCCCTACTTGTGAGAGTTTACAATATAAAAGGTAATTGGTAGTAACTGTGTGGGGATAAGTCATTTGAGAAAGAACATTTGTATTTATTGGGCAGAGGTGGGATATGCTAAAGAAATGAGTGTTCAAATCAAAGTAGAAGACAGCTGTACAGTTATAGGAGTCGTAAAAAGTATAAGAGAGGCTCTGGAAAAACCATGGAGGCAAGCAAGGGAGAAGTTGACAAGGTAGTTAGAGAGCAGGAGGTCTTGGGAAGAACTAGAAGTGTAGTTTGGATGATATTTTGAGAAGAGGTTGGTGATGTAGTCAGGGCTGTGGAGAGATTGGCAGAGATGATGATAATGATGATGTTTTGGGCACCATTTCATTGGTCATGTTCCTTGCAAGGGTTTACCTGCCAAAAGGTAATTTTGTTCAGCCAGTGTTGTAATCCATGCAGTCAGGTTGGTGACCTCATGTTTCTCCACTCTTATTAAGCAGTACAGCTTGGCCCCTGGCCCACCTCCATCCCTTGTTAATTAGACAATGAAGGAGCATCAATGTACTAAAGAGATAATGCTCTCTTCTACTGTCAGCAAGTTCTCTGTGATGGAGTGTGGGTAGTCTGCAATGCAGTAGAGCAGCCTCATAGTACTGGCCCTCCCTTTCCCAATCTGAGTCCTGTTGCACAGGAATCTTCCTCAGCGTCTTACGTCTATACACAGCATACAGACGTGATGATTTACGGGACCTTAGATCACAGCAGAAGAAGGGAAGAGACACTGGAAGGACCAGTCTAAGTTGAAGCTGGCTCAGAGCATCGAGTGAGTAAAACATTTTTTTTACCTAGACACAAATAAGCACTTAGCCCTTGCAGCAGGGGGGTATCCCAGCCTGGGACAACCCTTGCAGCCTGGGGGCATCCCCACTGCAAGGGTTAATTAAAAAATCCTGGAGTTCTTCTTTAATAATTTTGAGGGCATAAAGTGTTTCTAAAGCCAAAACCATTCTTTTTTTTTGGATAAAGTAAGGAAAGATTGGAACCCCTGTCAGTTTTTTTTTAAGCTGACTGCGTCCTCACAGGGGAGATTCACTCTCTCTTTTTGTCCTGGTGACCACTGTCACTGGGACTTAAAGTGAGTCGATACCGGAAGCGAAATGAAGGAGAAGTTTTCCAATGAGGAGGCTTGTTGTGGTGACAACTGTCTAAGAGCAATTTTTGAAATACACTTCCATGGGGCAGGAAGTAAAGAAAAATTTCCCCAGCTGGAAAAGAAAATACTGGCCGGAAATTCAGCCATTCTGTACTCTATCCAAAACAAAAAGCCTTTGGTTATAGATATACTTTACATGATGATCTTTTCTGTCTAACTGAGTGCATCTGTAAACATAATTCTGTATTTCATTATTAACACAATTGTGGCAGTGCATGGCAATGCCGTGGCGTAGTATGGCAACATTGGCACCCAGGACTCTCAGCCAAAGGGGCTGAGAGGGTCCAGAATGTAAACAATGTTATAAGGAAGAGCCTGGCTTTTCAGGTCCTTCCAGGTTTTCCTAATTGTAGCTGGGATCTGGAGCTCTGGAGATCTCTTAAAGCTCTGGGTGGGATGAGATCTCCAGTCCTGGGGCCAGGTGTTACCAATGACCAGCTTGGGCTGATCAAGTGGCTGAGAGCAGCCTCATTAGGAAGCCAGTCCAGTGCTCAGACAGGGGAGAGAGTTGTGTGGGTGCAGGAGGCACAGAGCCACAGCAGACTCTGGTGCGTGCTGGACACGTGGAACAGCCAGGGAAGGCTGGGAGAGGTCGGTGACCCTAGGACCTGTGGTACACACTGCTGAGAGAGCAAAGTGAGGGCTCACGACGGGTGAGCAGTGTGAGTTTCTTGGAGCTGTGGAAAGCTACAGAGCGAAACTAAAAGTCTGTCCTTTATGCTGCTGCTAGAAACTGTCTTGTGCAACAGGGGAGGTCTACCTCGTGGATGGAACGAGATGTTTGGTGTTTGCCCTTAATAAAACTGCATTTTACTTGCACCTCCTGTCCACAGTTGAGTGTCATTGTTACACACTATTTCCAGGTCACTTTGCAACAAGGCTGTATGTTGAATTTTATGTGTAAGTTTACTTTAACCATGGGTAGCCGTCATCAGGAACGACACTATTATTTTGACCCACATACGAGATAACAAGCATGTAGCTTGTGGCGCATACTCTAGCTGTGACTCACTGCTCTAGTGTCTGTGACACTTAATCTGTCGGCCGATTAGGAGGTCACAACTTTACCAATAATGACAAGATGGTCTCCGCTCAGACAATATAAGCAATCTCTGTGTAGCAAGTACAGCCTTTCAGCACTGTTCTAACACTTATCTAGTTGCAGCTCTGCTGCTTTTCATGTGGAGGGAGGGGGCCTGACACATAATCCAGCCATCTGCAGCTTGACGAGTCTGAAATACTACAGCATGAAAGTTGGCATTCTGATAGTTCAACAATCTGCCTTTTAGGGAATGCTCCAAGGCCTGGCTATCACTCACAGCATTCCACGCAGCATGACACCAGTGCCCCAGCACAATCCTTAAAGGAGAACTATCTCCTTAGGGTAACGGGAGGACACAAACTAGCATCCTCCCGTCACCCTAAGCTTAGTATACTGAAACGCAACAGTCGGAGCGGATCCCGACATCGATGTCGAGATCCGCCCAGCTGCGTGAGTGACAGCTGGCTCTGCCTATCTAGAGGCAGAGCCAGCTGTACCCGCCCCCTCCCCCGTCCGTTCCGCCAGTCAGCGCTGGCGGATCGGAGCGGGGAGGGGGGAATCCATCCCATCCCCTGTCACGGCAGACAGGATCGAGAAGTGAGCGAACACCGGCATGTGTTCGCTCACCTCCCGATCTACTGAGCCGACCTGTGACAGTCTCATTGTCACAGGTCGGCTAGAACTACCATGTTTCCCCGAAAGTAAGACACTGTCTTATATTTTTTTGGGCTCAAAAAACCCACTAGGTCTTATTTTCAGGGTAGGCCTTTTTTTTTTTTAATGTACAACAATCCACACTTATTCATGTAGAAAAGTCTACATGTATTCATGTACTAAAATATGGTGATCAGGGCAATCGGGGGTACCGTACTTTTCCAAGAGCAATTTGCTAGCCAATCGCTGGCCAGAATGAGCGAAGCACGCTTTCACTATCGATTCCTCACAGGCGGAGTGCATTTGGTATCACTCCACCTGTGACAGGAGCCGGCGCTATAGAGGAAGCATCGGCTTATGCGGCTCTGCTCCCTCCGCTGCCGCCTCACTTCCTCTAGCGCTGACTTCGTTGGCACAGCTGATTCTCTCCTGCCTCTCACGCGGCTCTTCAAGTTCCCCCTTATGCCACCACAGGCCCTGGGGATGGTCATAACTAGGTCTTATTTTCAGGGGAGGTCTTATATTTTAGCAATTCCCAAAAATAGTACTAGGTCTTATTTTCGGGTTAAGTCTTATTTTCGGGGAAACAGGGTATGAGGTGAGTGAAAAGCACTCCCCTCATAGTTCTCCTTTAAGGTAGTATTAAACTCTCAAACTTGTTTTTCAATAATACATCCAGATCAAACAAATATACATTGCCAAGCAAATAATTGCTTTACCTTTTTGCTAAACACTTACAATAATCATGTTTCTAAACAGCTGCTTCCAAGTCCCTCAGCTCATCTTCCCAGAACTTCCTGTGCAGTACAAGATCATAAAGGACAGTGCAGAGTCCAGCAACTGTTCATCTGCTAGCTTGGAGAAGAGAGAGGGGGGAGGGAAGTAGCTTGATTTGCTGTGACTGTGTGTTTGTGGAGACACACACAGCTTACTGGACCTGACTTCCTGTTATAGAGTGACTCCTTTCTCAAGCAGAGTGCTATGCAGTCACCCTTAGTGACTGTACATCACTGAGCTCGGTCGCAGAATCGTCGCTGTTTTAGGTCAAAAGCGGTTTTAGACCAGGTGGAAAACAGCGATAGTAAATTAGAACTACTTGCAGAATTGAGTGATAGCGATTCGTTGGGAAATTCCTCAACAGACACTGGAAGTGAGGACAGCGACGATTCTGCGAAAAAAATGAAACTAAAAGTCAGATGCCGGCTTTTAGTTTAATTTTCGGTCGCGTACAGCAGAGGACGCCGCGGGATCGCAGGGACAAGGTGAGTGTCACTTTTCTCTGCAGCCCCGAGTTTGGCTCGGGGTTACCGCTCCAAGCATGGAAAATTCACCCCGAGCCAGACTCGGGATTACCGCCAGGGAGGTTAATCTTTCTCCCACACCATGTGTCCACGACAAAACTCCCCTCTGGGATGCGCACTCACCAGACCCTCGTTTTCTTTGTTTTAAATCCTTGCAGTCTCCCTATCTTATGAGAACTGGAGTGGATACTCAGCCTGGGGGCCAGTATGGGCTGTTGTGCTGTGATGGAGCTCCATCCATATATTCATTGCTGGTACAGATCCCTTGTGTGCCCTGTAGAGCTGCAGGGAGCCAGAATGTGATGTCACTCTGGTCCAGGCACCTCAACAGGATACGTGAGGGAGTTGTAAGCAATGCACGTAGGAATAGATCCCTCACTGCCATAGCCCATCCTATTCCACCTCAAGCTGACACTCAGCACCGGGCAGCATATTTTGAATGGATGCTAAACGTGAGAACTGACATGGGAATGTAGGTGGTACCCCATCCAAACTAACATAATTAAAATGTATAACATTAATAAATAATGCACAATGACACCGAATGTATTAAAAACTGGCCGCGGCCCCTTTATTGGTTACCATATTATATTCAAAATAATGTCAACTTCATTAAACTCAAACTGATAACTGTAATTACTAACACTTAAAACCAACCATAAAATTGCCCAGCTATGACGACTCAAGCAACGCTTTAAATAACCATCCACCAATAAGTCCCCTCATAGAGTGACAAACCACATAAAGGAGCATGGGACAAATATAGCTTAACCTCTTGCCGTCCGCCCGTAGTAAAAAAACGGACGGACGGCACTGCAGCATCTGCGGGTTGCCGTCTCCAGACGGCAATTTTTTTCTGCTTGCGCGCGCCCCCTAGCGGGCACGCACGGGCAGAAAAGACCTGCTAAATGCACACACCCGTTACCGGGTGTTTCACATATAGGCGATCGGCGGGTCCATAGCCCGCCGATCGCCTATATGTACATGGAGTTAAGACAGCTCCATTGAATAACATTGGCCGGAGACTTCTCGCGATATCGCGCGGCAAAAATGCGCGATATCGCGGCGGAAATCGCGCAACAATTCGCTCAATGTGAACGGGGCCTGAAAGAGTCCAGCCGAGTGACAGCTCTCCCTTGGGAATTCCTTTATATAGGCTCCTGGGAACGGTGAAGAACATTACAGAAGGACACGAGCCAGGAGTTTTCCCGCCGAAACCTGTCAGGTAAATTTCTTAAAGGGGCAGTACCTAACATTAACCAGTTGACATCCGCGGTGTTAAACCCGCTTCCCATCCAGGCCATTTTTCAGTATGGTCATGGGGTGGAAAAAAACGAGCAGATGCCGCGAACGAGCACATATAAGCGATCGGCGGGCTATGGACCCGCTAGTCGCCTATATGTGAAACACCTGGTAACGGGTGTGTGTAATGGTCGGGTCTTTTCTGCCCGTGCGTGCCCGCTAGGGGGCACGCGCGAGCAGAAAAAAATTGCCCTCTGGAGACGGCAACCCGCCAATGCTGCAGTGCCGTCCGTCCGTTTTTTTACTACGGGCGGACGGCAAGTGGTTAAAGAAATAAAAAATCAGGGAGAAAAACGGGAAAAAAACACAGGGACCGCCACAATCCCATGTTAGTGGGCCCAAATAAATTGTTCCCACTTTGCCAGTGCTGCGCTAGGGGAAGGTTGAGGAGCCTCTCACCTAGAAAAGTGGGAGGCATGCGGTGACCCACTGAATGCGGGGTCGCGACCCACCAGTTGAGAACCAAGGGTCTAAAGCTTTATTCAAGTTGCACGCTTCAGTTGTAAAGTATAAACTATGAATTCAGTTGAATTCAGTGTTGTTTGTTACTCCTGTGTTTCTTATTATCATTTTACTGGATGTTCGCTTCTCTTGTGAGTATGTTTTTATTTCAGAACAGTTTTTAGCTGGCAACAGTATGCACTATGGAGCTTCTTTGATTCTGTTACTGGTAACTGAGCCGAACGAGGAAACAATTGCAGTGGGTTAAGCCAAGATTGAAAACCGAAGGAGGATTTGGATACAGTCCCACCCTGTGATTAAGAGACCAAGAGCAAACATTTTGGGTACTACATTGAAAAATGTGTCAGCTGTGGTCAGAATCAAGCAGATTTCCTGCGGTTGGATTCACAGTTGGATGTGGATAATTGCGGCCGCTAAACCTGTACAAAGCAACACCAGGCTGACAGTGGCTGCAACTATACGCTGGTGTTTGGATGCAACCATACATGGACCAATTACCTGCAGTTAGGGACATATACACATCTAACAAATGGTAATCACACCGTTTGCAATTACATCCATGCAAATGAGGCCTTAGAGGGGATTTACCTAACTTGTTAGAAATTTCACTTGCTGTTGTGATTCCAGGACAGGAAACATAGGCAGTCTTCACAATAGGATATAGACATTTAAAAAAAATTATACTAACATAATGCAACATTTTAAAATTAAAGTGTATGTAAAACTGCACTCAAAATACAAGATTAGATCCACACCATTATAGCCAACTCGACTAACTGACCACATCTATGGGGGTTATTCACGAAGAGGCCAAAGGATCCAGCCGTAGCTTCGAAGGGCTGCTGTAAGGGCTATTCACAATATGGCCCGACTGAGCCGAAGTGACAGCCGAAGGGTCGGCCATAAGTCCCGCAAATGACAGCTATGCGGAGCCAGCCATGATCTCACGGCTGGCTCCGCCCAGTTGTACTGACAGATCAGCGTCCGCAAATGACCTGGGGACACTGATCTGTCATTAAACAATAACAATTGGGTGGAGTCGGCCGTGACGTCACGGCCCGGCTCTGCCCATTTGTTATTTAACCCCTTCATGACTGAGACCCTTTTTTCATTTTTTGCACCCATGTTATATTCCACATTTTAGGCCTGAAAATGACGTAAAACCCCCCAACATTATATATTTTCTGAATGCCAAGACCCTATAGAATAAAATGGTGGTAGTTGAAAATTTTTATGTTGCGCAATATTAGCGCAACTCCTTATTAAACCCCCAAATTTAGTGACAAATTTAATTAAATGCCCCAAAACACAACAAATTACCCATTTTTTTAATGAAATATAAAAGATGAGGTTACAACGAGTAAAACGATACCCAACATGCCCAGTTTACAGATTGCGTGCGACCGAATTTAAATATAAAGATATTTATATTAGGAGCTCTTAGAATGGGGGCGGACGAGGGAGCGATGTCATGTCGGATGGGCAGCGGTGAGGAGGAGAGACAGCTCGCACACCCCTAAGGCCGGCCCTGCATCAAGTACATTTACATTCATACTTGTGCGACAGTGACATTGCGTGTTATGGTAAACGACACATTACATTTCCTCCGGGTCATCAAATTCATATGCCATAAAACACTTATTTTCCCCAACACAACCCAGATATGAACTAGTATATGCTTTACAAAGGTATGAGGGTCATGTGCTTGTTTGATGTATGAATATGCATTAGGAGCTCTTAGAATGAGAGCACACCCGAAAAGAAAAGAGTACACAACAAGTTTAGTAAATCACACATGTATGTGTAAATGCAGCCAGCAAACACCACAGTGGTGCAAAAAAAAAAAAAAAACCTGAAAAATGGTCCCTGTAGTAGACGATATATTACACTTCTCCTCTGCCTGAGCCTCCAGCATTGCTCATTTGCTGAATTTTGGCCTTCAATAAATCTTCTATTGCAAAAGATTTCTTGGCTGCCATGGCTCTGCCTCAGCGAAGATAGAAGATACAGGTGGTGTAGATGACAACAAACTGCAAAGAATGCATGCTTTGTAAATTGCCATCCACCACATAAGCTAGATAAGCTAGCCCCAGCATAAATAATAGTAAACACACAACAGTGATGTCCTATGAGAACAGTATGATGTGCAGCCATTCACAGTGACCAGCTAACCTGACGTGTGTGCTCCCTCCACTATGGAGGAAAGGACAGTACAATGTGTAGTCATTCACAATGACCAGCTAACTACACGTGCGTGCTCCCCCCTCTCTGCTCCCATTTGTTGCTGCAGCCGGTGTTCTGTCACATTTGCCGAGCGCATTGAGTAGGTCGGCAAACGTAACGCGATCAGCAAATATTACAGAACAGGCGCACTGCAAGTGTAGAATTTTTGTAATTCCTAAGTTTGAAGGATTAGTTCACATTTCAAATAAAAGTTGCTATGCAGTCACGGGACCCCATAAGACTAACAACACCATGCGGCTTAGAAGAATGGAGCTTCTATTAAATTGCATACTTGTTAGCCGTACATACTCAATGTATTCTCCCTTGTACAAAACATGTGCAAGCACAACTTCTGTCTGGGCACTAGTGATGGGCTCGGGCATGTTCGCAGCTCCACGTGCCGAGCCCGCCAGGAAGCTGGCAGCGCCAATCACAGGCACTGAGACATTTCCCGATCTATGCAGATGCGGACCGGGAACATGTCTCAGTTCCTGTGATTGCCGCTGTCAGCTTCCTGGCGGGCTCGGCATGTGGAGCTGCGAACACGCCTGTGCCCATCAGTACTGGTCACAACGTGTCTGCCACAAGGGAAGGAGAGTGCACTGTGTATGTACAGATATTATATGAGGGAGAGCGCACTGTGTATGTACAGATATTATATGAGGGAGAGAGCACTGTATGTACAGATATTATGAGGGAGAGAGAGCACTGTGTATGTACTGATATTATATGAGGGAGAGCACACTGTGTATGTACTGATATTATATGAGGGAGAGCGCACTGTGTATGTACTGATATTATATGAGGGAGAGCGCACTGTGTATGTACTGATATTATATGAGGGAGAGAGCACTGTGTATGTACAGATATTATATGAGGGAGAGAGCACTGTATGTACAGATATTATGAGGGAGAGAGAGCACTGTGTATGTACTGATATTATATGAGGGAGAGCACACTGTGTATGTACTGATATTATATGAGGGAGAGCGCACTGTGTATGTACTGATATTATATGAGGGAGAGCGCACTGTGTATGTACTGATATTATATGAGGGAGAGCGCACTGTGTATGAACGGGGTGTGAACAAAGGAGAATGCTCGTCCCTGTCGTACAAGGGTAGAGCACTCAACATGCGGTGTGTCCTGACATCTAGGCAGGTCAGAGGAACTCCAGGTTTTTCAAGCCCCACATTGTAAGGGTTAACTGCACATTTTTTGTAGAAAATAGCACAAAGAAAGAAAATATTATCCAATCCTCAATTCTGCCGGCTGCTCTACCGGTCCCCGCAGCCTCCTTTCCCCCGGACTCCAGTGGTGTAAGCCCTGCTGACTAGGGCTGCAACAACTAATCGACATAATCGATTTTGAAAATAATCGTTAGCTGCAGCTCTACTGCTGACATCATCACGTCTACACAATTCGCTTGCATTAGATGTGATGATGCCAAGGGACATACCATATCCGGTGAGTGGTAACCACTGCAGGATCCGAAGAGCATACCTTCTTTATTCTGTTCCCTAAAATAAAACCAGCAGTTAACTCTTTCAGTGCTGGGGCAACCCCCTGCAAGGGTTAACTTGAAAATCCTGGATTTTCCTGCTTCAGCGCCTCTTGTCTGAATAGGAACTGTTACTGGAAAGGTGAACTAACCCTTTAAGAGTATGATATCTATGCATTCCCAAGGACCAGATATATACTCCATAATGGAGGGAAGGACAAGGGTCACCATTGCAATATTCTCCCTGTCAGGACAGCGGCGTCATGGCGCACACTCTGTAGTGAAGTGGTGGGTGTGACCCGCCATGATTCGTCCCTCCCTGACATGGCAGCCATGTGCGTCTCCCTGCTCCCCGTACTGAGGAACTACTATATCGCAGTGAAAGTGCTCCTCCAGCAGCTGCTCTGCCGCTCCTTCACCTTGCCAGGTCAGACAGCTCCATTCTCATGTTTATTGCCTCTCGTTAGAATTGTGTCTGATCACGCTGGTGTAAGCACAAGTCGCCTATCGCGCATGTCGTGACGACATTGTCGCCTGCGTGGCATTTCCATTGTCATATCGCGATGTCTGGGTGATCGGGGTGTCTCGTCTGTGTGTGCAGCGAGTTTCAGGAGCAGGTTTGTAGTCAGTGCTTCTCTATAGTGACATGGGGAGGTGAGCCCTTTCCTCCCGGTACACGGAGGTTCTCCCGGACAATGACAGCAGACCGGAGCTCGGGGACATCTCCCGGCAGCTGTATATAAACGCGGACGAGCTTCCCCCAAAATGCGCGCTCCCTGGCTTCTAGCAGTGCGCGCTCACTGTGTGCTCCGTACGTGACGCTTCAAGTAGAACACGAGTGAAAATGTGTTTTTTTCCCCCTCTAGGTTATCCACCCATATTAGAAAAAGAAAAAAAAATGACGATCACAGATGAGGATGGGCTTGGTGTGAACCCAGTTCGCTCAAGCCCACTCAAAACTCTGACGGTCACACCCTCCTACAGTCTCAATCAGTTGCATGGAGGTGGATTCCTACTCCACATCTACATGGAGGTGGATTCCTACTCCACATCTATATGCCACAAAGGGGTGGGGTATGCCCCCCGCCGCCAGTGATAGGCGGTCACAGTTCGTAGCGGGTTTACGCAAACTCAGGTGAACTGGGTTCACACCAAGCCCAGCCTCGTTTCTATTGACAATGTTTACATACATGGCTCGAATCTTGGGCAGATATCTCAATTCTCCTGGAAGTCTCCCACTATGAGGCCCCATTCACACTGAGCGATTTTTGCAGCGATATCGCTCATATTTCCACGCGATATCGCTCTATGTAGCTTCTCCAATCCATTTCAATGGAGCTGTTCACATCTCGCCGCTCAATATCGCTTGTTGCTCGTTGCTGGTAGCTTGTCGCTCCTACATGACTCTTTTTTCGACTGATTTCAAGCGATTTTGCTCCTGATTGCATACAGCCAAATAGGAAAAAGTCGCTCAATATCGCTCAAAATCGTGCGATTTTCATGTCGCTCAGTGTGAATGGGGCCTTAGATAACGGCTCCCGAACACCCGGGAGAGAAACATTTTTTTCCCGGAAAGGTTTACTCTGCTATACGTAGCAGAGTAAACTTTTACCTGCTATCTATTTGTATTTGTTTTGTTCTTTGACATTGAGGCCGAAGGCCGCCATCGCTCAGAGAAAAAAACAAACATCATCGGAACGTCAGTCAGCGGAGGTGGCCCTGAAGTTCTCTTGTCAGGTCATCTACTGACTGACAGCAGCAGTGGGCGGGTGCAATAGTCAGCTTGCTATTGGCTATGGCAAATTGAAAAAAGCCAATAGCAATCTAGCTATTCATTCATATGATGTCTCTCTCCTCCATATCCCCAGAGGGCACCTCCCTGAAATTACTTGCCTGGATATTTTAGGTGTGGGTGGACTTGTCTGCACTAGCCCGCTTGACAAACTTTGTTTTCAAAATCAAAAGAGTCAGACGGAAAATTGTCAGCCAGGGCCGTTGCTAAAATGAGCCAGCCAGGCTGAGGCGGTTGCATCTCATTGGGTTGGGGGGGGCGGCCACAGCGTCGGTGAGCTTGGCAGGATGCGAGGCAGCACCACTGACAGTGCGGTCTGCCACCGCTCGCCCACCCGGACGACACTTGACCATTCCCTTTCGGCACCCCCCTGGGCCCAGACGTCAAGGCAGCGATTACCATAGGGATGGCCCTGTTGACAGCTGAACAGCGGCTGCATCCAATTCAGTGCTCAGGTATACAGTCAGCGGCGGGTGCCTAGTGGCTGACTACAATAGTCAGCAGATCACTAGTCCTCCATCCATACTGTTTAGCATGGGTGTAGGAATCATTTGCTGTGCACGTTCATGTAACATGTGAAAAGTACATGTTGTGCTTGCAGTACCACTATTTGCTAATGGCAACCCAAATTCAGCAAGAAAGATGTGCGTCAACATGCAGCTCAAATGACTGATGAGCTTCTTTGCCGCGCTTAGAGCAGCCTATTGAAATTAATAGGCTGCCCTGTGCTGATATGTAATAAACGTGCCCTGCAAAAGGGGCCTCATTTCTGTCATTCAGCACATAGGTTATTGTTGTGTGTATGGCTAGCTGAACACTCTCCAGCGCAGTGCCCAACTTCCTCCTTGATGGCAGAACAACACTGATTTGGTGATTCAACAAGGCATTTGCCGGAGGACCTCTTCTGGGCAGAACAACACTGAGGGGGTGATTAAACAAGGCATTTGCCGGAAGACCTCTTCTGGGCAGAACAACACCGAGGGGGTGATTAAACAAGGCATTTGCCTGAGGACCTCTTCTGGGCAGAACAACACTGAGGGGGTGATTAAACAAGGCATTTGCCGGAATACCTTTTCTGGGCAGAACAACACCGAGGGGGTGATTCAACAAGGCATTTGCATTTTGGCGGAATACCTCTTCTGGGCAGAACAAACACTAAGGGGGTGATTAAACAAGGCATTTGCCGGAATACCTCTTCTGGGCAGAACAACACTGAGGGGGTGATTCAACAAGGCATTTGCCGGAGGACCTCTTCTGGGCAGAAGGGGGTGATTCAACAAGGCATTTGCCAGAATACCTCTTCTGGGCAGAGCAATGCTGAGGGGGTGATTCAACAAGGCATTTACCAGAATACCTCTTCTGGGCAGAACAATGCTGAGGGGGGGATTCCAGAAGGCTTTTCTCTACTGCTGCTCTAGCTCTGCTGGGCAGAACAACGCTGAGGGGTGATTAAACAAGGCATTTGCGACACATTTCTGCCGGCATGGAAACCATGTGACATTTTCACTGTTAGTAATGACACATGCCTGGTCAAATCTACTACTTATTTGTGACACATGGGGACTTATATGGCACCATTGTGACAACTTCATAAAGAAATACCAGCATGTCAGTGGTAAGGAAAACAAAGGTAAATAAGACCTCTTCCATATAGGAGGAAATTGTGTTACATGTCTAATTTTCATGTCACGTCTTCTGCGCCAACATTTGTCTTTCAGGAACACAATAATGTGCAGAGTCATCTAAAAAAGCGCTCTCCAAACCAAATTTTTTTTTTTTTTTTTTTTTTTTACAGTTTAAGGGAAGTGATTGAAAGGA
>NW_017306995.1:15242-21671 GCF_000935625.1 Nanorana parkeri
GAACACAATAATGTGCAAAGTCATCTAAAAAAGCCCTCTCCAAACCAAATTTTTTTTTTTTTTTTTTTTTTACAGTTTAAGGGAAGTGATGTAAAGGAAGAAGAAAGTGATGATCTTTCAGGCATGGCTAGTTTGTGATGTGATATCTGGAATTTGTTCGGGGTTCCTTTGTTACTGTTTGCTCTATTATATACAGTGGCGTTCCTATACTTCTTGCCACCTGAGGTAGCCTGGTGCTCGTCACCTGGAGGGTGGGGTTGGGGTAGGTGCCAGCACGCACAACGTGGGTGAGGGTGTGCTCGGTACCTCTGCCCGGTGTCCTGCCCAGCTCACTGGTTGCCAGGAGCTAAGCGGGACACCAACAAGAGCTAAGAGCTCTTAACCTGTGGCTGAAAAGGGGGGCCCAATGAGATGCCGCCTGAGTCAATCGCCTCAGGCTGCTTCATTATACCAAACTGCCTTTTTTAAGACAATAGCATAGATTCCCACACTATCATCTCTGGTGCTCGGCTTGATCCAGCTGACTGGATTGCATAACCCAGCAGTAGAGGGGTTTATGTCCATACTGTGCATCTGATTGTGCCACAGGGATTTTCTTCACACTTTGTTCCATGAGTTGTGCACGGACACCCAGACGTTTGTCTGCATGAGAGTGCCAACTTTTGATGCCTTGCTGAAGATCCTTAAAGTGACATTAAAGTCACAAGTCTTCTTCCTTCCACTTGTTTTCAGCAATCGTTCCAGCGCTGGTGCCAGTCTCTGGCCCAGCCCAGGCTCCTCATGCCCCTTGGTGTCTGTCCGACGTGCATGCTCATGGCTGCGTGCATTGACTCTCACTGTGTCTCCCCTCTTCTCCCTATCAGTGATCTCTGCTGCGCATGCGTCTACACTCATCCTCCTGCATGGCTGCTCGAGAAGCTACAGATCTACAGCTGGGGGCGAGTGGCGGAGACAGAGGTAAGATCTTACCTATGTGGTAACTTTTTTTTATTTTTTTTAATGTTTTTGCATATATCTACTGCAACTAGCAGTAGATATATGTAAAAAAATTACTTTAAGACCCCAGTTGATACGATGCAGAACCAATATGAGGACACTTGGTTCTCCTAAGTCTTTTCCCTAGTGCTTTGTATACACTCTCTAACTGTATCTCATCCGTTAAATGTATGTTTAAGGCGAGCTTCCATTGAAATCAATGTACAGTAGGTGGTTGACAAGTGGCACCTTTGACTCGCGTAATGAATTCCAGGGACTGTATTCTGCCCATTTCTTGTGAGCCCAACCTCTCATTTACCCACCCTCCTAGGGGCAACAAAACACTCCACTCGGCTCTCCCTCCAGCGATGTAGGGTCTGTAGTCTCCCTAACCGGCGTTGATGTCTTCCTGGCTTCCTCTAGGTTTGGGGTTTTTGGCCATCTACATTGTCTGAGCTGGAATGAAATGATTCTCACACATGTGCACAGGAGTTCGTTCATCCCAGACGTGAGGTGTGCACAGATTGTAAACTTCTAAAGCAGGTTGTGAGGAGGAAGGCAATAGCCTTTATCGCAGAAGAGGCATAATAAGTCAGCAATAAAAATCCTTCCTGCTCACAAGTTTTTTACATTCAGGTTTAACTTCTAAAGCACAGCATGATTGGTCTTTTTGCTTGCTTCGGGACTCAAAAAACAATCCAAGCATCATTAATTTTCATGAACAGTATAAAAAAAAAGTGTCAGGGAAAGGAGAGTCCAGTCACATGACCTGGTAAGTCATCTCACCGACCTCCCCTACCATGAAGTGTTTTCTGCAGCTCTGTGTAGAGGTCACACTGTAGCAAGCTGCAGGCTCCACACTGCAGTCTGTATTTTATGAAATGAAAGGAGAACTATGGGGGTCAGTGTTTTTCCCCATAGTTCTCCTTAGGGTAACGGGAGGACACAAACTAGCGTCCTCCCGTTACCCTAAGCTCAGTATACAGCTCGCGGTATACTGAGACGCCGGAGCGGATCACGACTTAGATGACGGGATCTGCCCAGCTGCGTGAGTGACAGCTGGCTCTGCCTATCTAGAGGCAGAGCCAGCTGTACCCGCCCCCTCCCCCGTCCGTTTAGCGCTAGCAGATCGGAGAGGTGTATAGCCAGCCTTAGAATGTATGAAATCCACACACCACAAGGCAACTAGCCTATTTAGAAGGAGGTCAGGAATAGGGCTGCAGCTAACGATTATTTTAATAATCGATTAGTTAGCCGATTATTAAGTTCGGTTAATCAGATAAAAAAATGGCTCCAGTGAGGGACTACTAGTTTGTACTGAGATTGTAGTCCATCACGGGAGCAAGCCTGGAGTGGTGGAAATAAAAAAAAAGTGTGGTGTGCAATATAGTACATTATAAAGCGGTGCAATGCAGAATACCAGCATCTTTAGAGGAATACAACAAACTGCAGCAATAGTCCATTATACTATAATGGTCTATTGTTTGGGATTTTCTAGTCCTCTGTAGCTGGTGTTATTCTGTGTTGCGCTGTATAATGTTCTATTGCTGGGATTTGTAGTCTTCTGGCTGGTGGTATTCTGCAGTGTGCTGTATAATGTACTATTGCTGGGCTTTGTAGTCCTCTTTAGCTGGTGGTATTCTGCAGTGTGCTGTATAATGATTTATATGGCGCAATGCAGAATACCAGCAGCTATAGAGGATTACAGCAAATCGCAGCAATAGTAAATTATATTATAATGTTCTATTGCTGTGATTTGTAGTCCTCTGTAGCTGGGGTTATTCTGCATTGCGCTGTATAATGTACTATTGCTGGGATATGTAGTCCTCTAGCTGGTGGTATTCTGCACTGTGCTGTATAATGTTTATACAGCGCAATGCAGAATACCAGCAGCTATAGAGGAATACAACAAATGCCAGCAATAGTACATTATACATACAGTGTATAATGTATTGCTGGGATTTGTAGTCCTCTATAGCTGATGGTACATATACAGCACAATGTACCATCAGCTATAGAGGACTACTAATCCCGCTACCCCAGCAATACATTAATACAGCACCATGTGTGGGGGGGGGCGGATGCAGGCTGCCCCGAGCCGCTTGGGGGCCTGTCTGGCAGCTGCCTTCCCCCATATGCCTGCTCTTCCTTCATTGTGCCGATCGTGAATTTGGTGAGCCGAGGCAAGTCTGTGAGGCGGTGAGATGCGGCTTGCAGTGAGAAGCGACGAGTCAGTATGTCGGGAAGGAGTCGTGTCGTGTCGTGCGGTGTGGTGGGGAGACGTGTCGCGCGGCGGAGAGGGCCCAGTCACACCAAGAGTGCGGCGAGTGAGGGAGCTTGCGACGAGTGAGGGAGCTCACTGTGAGAAGAGTGGGCGTGGCTTCTGCGGCGTGTGACGTCACAAGCCGCACCCGCCGGCCACGACGGGTCATGTGTGGAGCCCCGAACAGGCTAACCTGTCGATAGCCGACTAATTGACGATGGCTAACGTTTTCCATCGTCGATTTTAATCAACATAATCGATTAACTGTTGCAGCTCTAGCCAGTAATGGCAGTCTACATATTTCATGAGTGAAGGTCTTCGGTGGTATTTCTCCATGAACATTATCAATTTAAGATCCACATGCATGATGCTTGTTTATTAATTGCTATCTTTTTTAGGGTTCGTTCTCACCATAGGGCAGTGCGTTCCGGTCAGTGCAAGCACCATTTTGATCACACCGCACTGGAACGCACTGCAGGCACAATGTGCCTTGCGGTCCCGTGCGGGCGATCGCATTGCGGCCGCAGGTCGTGGCCACGAAGCCATTCACTTCAATGGCCCACCATGCCCCCTCCAGCCCGGCAAAAAAGTGAGCCGGCCGCAATGCAGGCAGTGCGCTCCGGTCTGAATCTAACCGGAATGCACTGCCCTATGGTGTGAACGAACCCTTAGTCTTTTATGGTGATTGTTGGTGTGTATTCTGTGTATGTGTTATGCACTGTGGATGGTGTAAACTACTTCACACTAAATATATATAAATACCTGTAATAAATAACCCAAGCTTTAAGTGCTTATTCTGCTCTGCTTTGTTCATTGTCCTTTGCTTATGTCATTTGGAATAAGGTTAGCCCTTTTTTGGATAAGAGATAAATCACTTTGCCACCTGCTGTGTATTAATGTTCCTCAAAAGTGCCTGAGGGTTGCAAGTAGCTGCGCAGAGATATTAGTTTATGGTGTGCAATCAGCTCATTGGTGCTTAAAGTGACACTAAACTCTGGAGTTATATCTGAAGAATGCATTCAAGTACCTTACCAATGAACAATACTCAACCTTATTTGTGTATCATTGGGTTGTAGATCCTCAAATCATCTCTGAATTGGTGCTGATACTGTCCTTCCTTCTGGAGGGTGGTAACTTGTGTTCCTCATGGTCCCCGTGTGTGTTGTAAAGTCGTCACCACTCCAAGCTCACTCCCGTGATGGACTACAATCTCAATACATATTAGTAAACTAAACATGAGATTGTAGTCCATCACAGGAGTGAGCTTGGCGCTGTGACTACTTTACAACACACACAGGGACCATGAGGAACAAAAGTAGCCACCCTCCAGAAGGAAGGACAGTGTCAGCACCAATTCAGAGATGATTTGAGGATCTACAGCTGAATGATACACAAAAAAGGTCCAGTATTGTTAATAAGGCACTTGAATATATTTTTAAGATTTATCTCCTGAGTTTGGTGTCACTTTAAGTATCCTAACATAAGCTTACAATGATTGTAATGTAAGATTCACCATCACTCTATTTACAATCCCAGTGCATGATGAGGAATGTAAGTTTTTCTTACTGGCAGCACATCGTAGTAGCATTAGCACAATGACTGCCTTTCCTAAGCCAATTCTGCAGACGGCAAGCTGCCAGTGTGCCTCGGAATAGAAAGCAGCAGTTAGGAAATGTTATAGCCTTCTGTGCTAAATGTAACTGGAGGGAATGTATCAAAACTGGAGCAGACAGAATCTGGAGCAGTTGTCCATAGTAACCAATCAGCTTCTCTCTTCATTTAAGCTTGTAAAATGAAAGAAGCTGATTGGTTGCCACAGGCAACTGCTCCAGATTTTGTCTGCTCCAGTTTTGATAGATTCCCCTCATTTGTATCTACAACCACCATCAGCGTAACCACATGTATCCGTTAAATTACAGTTTTTTCTTTTTTTTTTTTAAAAAAAGGTGTTTTATTTATAAATTTATGAACCAGGTCAATGGGAAATTTAAAATGTATGTGTTTTTCTGAAACCCAATTCGGGCATCAATTTAGTACCCCCTTTACCAGGTTAAGGAAATTTTTTTTTTAAAGAGTTTGTTTTTGGTAATAGACTTGTTTGAATATTGATAAACTTGACAACATAATCTCCATTTATTCATGTACAGTATAGGTTTTCATCAAAGAGTATTTCAGACACTCTGTCTAATTGAAACTCTGTATGAGGCTGTAAAGGTGCCCATACACTGTACGATTATCGCACGAGAATCGCGGGAAATCCCGCGATCGTACCATAATCGCAAAGTGTATGGAAGCGTGCAACCGTTTCTACTGTACTGCACACTGCCCGTTCAGCATTGCAGTCATCGGAAGCCCGCCCCTAAGGGGGGCGGGCTTGCGATGATCGCAAGTACGATCTGCCTTTCCAAGATGGGCAGATCATACGTTTTTTTAATTACTTTACAACCCTCGCAAGACAAAAGTTTTGCGAGGGTTGTAAAGTGTATGGCCACCTTAAAGAGCAGTGAGAGAGGGGTATATCACTCACTGATTTATTCATCTGTGGATGTGACCTGAGCTTCAGCTATCCAGTGCGGCCGGATTCACACCTAGGCGACAGTGTTTTCCAGTGTAGAAACACATGTTTTTTTTGCTGCACATCTTTGCACACGTAAAATGTGTGTGCATTAAGTAGTGCATTTTTATGAGCAGATTGTGACAAAACACGTGCAAGAACTAATGCAACACGCGTTTCCAAGCATTTTCTATTGACTCTGTGGGGACAAAACAAGCTGTAATCTGCCAAAAAGAAGCTCATGTACTTTTTCCAGCAACAGGCATTTTGTTTCATGTGACAAGCACTCCTGTGAACAGGGGCCATATAAATGAATGGGATTTGTAAAAAAAATTTAAGCATTTTGCCGTGCTTATTAAGTTGCCACAATACGCCCTCCGGCCGCAATGCGATAGCCCGCACGGGATCGCAAGGCACATTGTGCCTGCAGTCCGGTGCATTGCGGCCGGAGGGCATGGCTACGGTGCCATTCACTTTAATGGCCCACCACGCCCCCACCGTCCCGGCAAAAAAGTGAGCCGGCCGCGATGCAGTGCGTTCCGGCCAGAATCGGACTGGAACGCACTGCATATGGTGTGAACTAACCCCTAGTGTGAACCAGGCCTAAACTGGTTTTTAGCCATAGTTTAGTGCTCCA
>NW_017306995.1:22932-47796 GCF_000935625.1 Nanorana parkeri
AGTGCTCCATCTGCTGGTTGCAAAAAGTGAAAGTAATAATATATATATAAATATATAGATATATATCTAGATATATATCTAGATATACACACACACAGTGTGTGTGTGTGTGTCATTCTAAAATTTCTTTAGGGTGCTAAGCGTTCTTTTTCAGGGTTAAGTTACATTTAAGAGTTTTGGGGGTTTTTTTGTTAGAAGAAGAGGAGACGTTGTATTGCTTTTCTGTTCCATTTTTATTCCATTATATACTACCGGCTGTAGATGCCCAGTGCAGTGTACACACTTAGCATCTATCAGATTCTGAAGAGTAAAGCCCAGTGTGGGGATGGTGTACATGTGGGAGTTGCATTATCGCAAGTCGGCCTATCGATTACGGATGAAAAGCTTCAAAGTTGAGCATCCAGAGTGCAGAGCTGTCATTGGAAAAGACAGCACAAAATTATGCTGAAACACCCTTCTTGCTTTTTCCCACATACATCAAATCTGGGGTAAAGTACTGAGATGTTTTTGACTGCAACCAATCAGATTAAAGGGGATTGAAGGAGTGTGTGCCATGTTGAGTATATCTAACATTTTCAAGAGAGCTGTATAAAATTAGAACAATGAAGTGCTGTGCAAACTGTTGGCGCTATATAAATCCTGTATAATAATAACAATTAAGATATGCAAGGTCTGAGCAGGAGAAGGTAGTTGGGAGTGCAGCACACAGATGTCTGTGGCTACAAATGCAATATCTGTACAGCCTAGGGGAGAAAACCAGCACCCTTTCTAACTCTAGGATAGTAAAACTCAAGCCCTATACAAACTAAAATATGTTATTGAGCAATATTCTCTAAAAATGTGGCTATCTGCTTTGAAAATATATGCCTTGCCCTTTTTACCTTGAGTTGTTTTTGAAAAGACTCTGTCACCAGACAATTCATTTAAACCACAATCTACCCACAATATTATACGTGCAGTTAAAGTATCTTAGGCATCTTATTTATCTGTAACATCATCCCTCGTGTAGATGTTCAAAAGCCCTGAGACTGCTGCTGGGCACCACCATCTTGGATGTGATGTCAGCAGACTCGGATGACAAGCTATAATATTCGCCTATGATCCTTCCCCCGCAGCTACATGAAAATTTGTGTAGGGATGTAAAGGGAGGGACATCACAGACAGAAATTAGACACTATCAGAAGAGGAGAGGGCTATGAATACAAGGAGTAAGTAGGCTGTGCTACGGAACTGAATAAAACATTTGCTAGCAAGTTCATAGGGACATTGTGAGTAATTAAATAGTTTTTTGGAAAGCAAAAATGCTGCAAGTAAGCATTTAAAATACTTTTCTGTACTTTTATCTGCAGTTGTTGGTGCCAGGGTTTCTTTAACAGTGGTTTTACCTAGTTTTGAACCATAAATCAGGAGCCGTTGCCAATAGCAACCAATCAGTTTCTCTCTTTCATTTTCACAGCTTAACTGAACAAGCTAAAGAGAGAACACTGGGGTAAAGTACTGAGATGTTTTTGACTGCAACCAATCAGATTAAAGGGGATTGAAGGAGTGTGTGCCATGTTGAGTATATCTAACATTTTCAAGAGAGCTGTATAAAATTAGAACAATGAAGTGCTGTGCAAACTGTTGGCGCTATATAAATCCTGTATAATAATAACAATTAAGATATGCAAGGTCTGAGCAGGAGAAGGTAGTTGGGAGTGCAGCACACAGATGTCTGTGGCTACAAATGCAATATCTGTACAGCCTAGGGGAGAAAACCAGCACCCTTTCTAACTCTAGGATAGTAAAACTCAAGCCCTATACAAACTAAAATATGTTATTGAGCAATATTCTCTAAAAATGTGGCTATCTGCTTTGAAAATATATGCCTTGCCCTTTTTACCTTGAGTTGTTTTTGAAAAGACTCTGTCACCAGACAATTCATTTAAACCACAATCTACCCACAATATTATACGTGCAGTTAAAGTATCTTAGGCATCTTATTTATCTGTAACATCATCCCTCGTGTAGATGTTCAAAAGCCCTGAGACTGCTGCTGGGCACCACCATCTTGGATGTGATGTCAGCAGACTCGGATGACAAGCTATAATATTCGCCTATGATCCTTCCCCCGCAGCTACATGAAAATTTGTGTAGGGATGTAAAGGGAGGGACATCACAGACAGAAATTAGACACTATCAGAAGAGGAGAGGGCTATGAATACAAGGAGTAAGTAGGCTGTGCTACGGAACTGAATAAAACATTTGCTAGCAAGTTCATAGGGACATTGTGAGTAATTAAATAGTTTTTTGGAAAGCAAAAATGCTGCAAGTAAGCATTTAAAATACTTTTCTGTACTTTTATCTGCAGTTGTTGGTGCCAGGGTTTCTTTAACAGTGGTTTTACCTAGTTTTGAACCATAAATCAGGAGCCGTTGCCAATAGCAACCAATCAGTTTCTCTCTTTCATTTTCACAGCTTAACTGAACAAGCTAAAGAGAGAACGTGAATGGTTGCCATGGGCTTTGATACATTCCCCCCTCTGTGTTCAGAATTAGCCATGTCAACTCAGATTTTTTTATTTTTTGGGGGCTCCTATTAATGCTTTTTAAATAAACTATTAGCACAAAATCATATTTTTTAGGAAAGTACATACATGTCCTTAATTTTTACCTTTCTTTTAGCATTGTATATATTTCAGTTGCAGTTAGCCATTACTGTCAGCTGTAGCTGCCAACATGTTCTGAGCCTAACAACAGTGAAACGTAAAGGGCACTGAACTTTTTTATTTTACTGATGTCCTCTTTAGGAAGGCTTTATTTTGGCAGGGAATATGCTTTTGCATGTAGAACAGCAGCTCTGTATGGTCTTCTACCCTTGTTAGCATTTCCCCCCCCATCTTTGCCATTGTTTTTTGCAATTACAGAAAGGTCTGCATTGTCTGAGTTCACTCAGCTATGACACATGTAATTTTTGCCATAATGATTGTTCTTTTCAGCCTCATTGCTGAAAATTAACATTCGTTTTAGCAAGTAACAACTGATAATAGCATAGCAATTTGAGCCTCATATATCAGTTTTAGCAACTAACTTTATCCTCATTTATCCTCATTTACCATACATACAGCACATCATCTGTTTACAACAGCCTTTCATAATGTGGGAACAGGGATGTTCCCTAGGGGCATTTTAGCATTATTTCATCAATAACAATAGTATGACTATGAGATATTGTTGAGAGTGTTAAACATCAATAATACTACCATAAGTGGCAGTTATCTTGAAAATGTAACCATTTGCAACCAGTGTTCGACGCTATAAACTGTGTGGGTACCCTAGTGCTGTTAGGAAAAGTAGATGCACACTTAATGGTCTTGATAATATTCTTTTTGCTGTTAAGACGGCTCAACCAAAACACAAAATGTAAAAACTGAGTTAATGATCAGTGTCAGATCTTATGAAATTGGCAATTTAATACAACAGTGAGGGTCAAATCACTGGCCTGTTGGGTATTTTATTGTAACACTTTACATAGCATAATCACTAAAAATCCAGTCTGTTTTGACAGAATCTAGATTTTCTGGAGTCACTTCATTATGCATCATTATTAGTCTAATCATTACATTTAATACTCTATTTTAAGCATGCTTTTTCTTAGGTTCTTTTCAAAATGTAACTGATCTTACATTCAATTAGCATGCCTTGTAATATAGCCTTACTTAAGCTTCCTCATTTATCTATATCTTCCTGCCTTTTAGCAGATCCACATTAATGAAAGGAGGCATAACTGAAGAGGAGGAACACTAGGGAGACTATGGAAGCTAAAAGCAATGACGTCTTACAGCCAGATCTAAAGCTGGTTGCCCACCCTAGGGCAAAGAGTAAAGTATGGAAGTACTTTGGATTTGATACTAATGCTGAAGGTTGCATCATGCAGTGGAAGAAAATTTACTGCCGCATTTGTATGGCTCAGATTGCTTATTCTGGAAATACGTCCAACCTTTCTTACCATCTTGAGAAGAATCATCCAGATGAGTTCTGTGAGTTTGTGAAAAGCAACACTGAGCAAATGCGGGAAGCATTTGCTACTGCTTTCTCTAAGTTAAAACCTGAATCATCCCAACAAGTTGTTCAGGAGTCATTAATAATAAAAAATCCTCATAATTTTGATGGAAAGAAGCAAATTGAAGTGTCATCTGCAGTAGTAAACCTGATTTGTGAAGGCATGTTTCCAGCTTCCATTTTGGACGAGCCTACTTTTAAATCCCTACTAAAAACTCTGGATCCAAGGTTTGAGATACCTAGCAGAAAATATATCTGCAGCAGGGTATTGCCTGAAAAATATCACACAGTTAAAGATGTTATATTGAAAGAAATGGTTGACATTTTGTGGTGCGGTATATCTACTGATATGTGGAGAAATGAATACCAGGATAGGTTATATGTGACCCTTTTCATTCACTTCCTGACTCCTGATCCTTCTAGTTGTTTGTCCCTGAGCTCCCGTTGCTTGAAGACATTTGAGGTACCTGAGGAAAACAAAGCAGAAGCAATCACACGAGTTTTGTATGAAACCTTTATTGAATGGGGAATAAGTAATAAAGTTTTTGGTGCTACCACAGACTATAGAAAAGACATAATTAAAGCATGCTCTCTCCTAGATATACCTATAGAAATGCCTTGCTTAGGCCAAACATTTAACATAGGAATACAGCAAGCTTTCCAACTCCCAAAACTAGCAGGACTTCTTTCAAGGTGTAGGAAGCTGGTGGAATATTTTCAGCAGTCTTCTGTTGCACGTTACATGCTTTGTGAGAAACAAAAACAGCAAAACATGCTTACCTGCATGCTTATAAGTGATAAAGTTTCATGGTGTGGTAGCACACTTGCAATGCTGCAGTGCCTTAAGGAACAGCAGTTCATGATAGCTGGAGTTTTAGTGGAGGACAGTAATAATCATCACCTCATGCTTGAAGCAAGTGATTGGAATAGCATTGAAAGTCTGGTGGATTTGCTGCAGCCATTTAAACAAGTTACGGAAATGCTTTCTATGTCAAAATATCCCACTATAAGTATGGTTAAGCCTCTTTTACATATGCTCCTTAACACATCATTAAACATCAAAGAGACTGACCTAAAAGAAATAAGCATGGCCAAGGAAGTCATTGCTAAAGCGTTATCAGCTACTTACCAACAGACACCTGAAATAGATATGTTTTTAAATGTTGCAACTTTTCTGGATCCCAGGTACAAAAGGCTTCCGTTCCTCTCTGCATTCGAACGTTCCCAAGTTGAAAATCGTGTTATCGAAGAAGCAAAAAGTTTGCTGGATAGAAATAAAGAACACTTAAGAACTGAGGAAAAGGTGTATACCATTCCAGAAGAACCACCAGCAAAAAAAAAGTTGATGTCCCCTACCACTCTTCCAGCCAGTAATATCAACAACATGCTGGCTCAGATCTTCTGCCAGTCTGGAGCTTCTGAAGACCAGGAGGAGTGTCATGCTCAAGTTGTTGAGGAACTGAGCAATTTTAAATCCCAAAAGGTTCTTGGATTGAATGAAGATCCACTGAAATGGTGGTCTGATCGTTTGCAGTTATTTCCTCTGTTACCAAAGGTTCTCCAAAAATATTGGTGTATTGCTGCCACCAGAGTCTTCCCTGGGCGTCTCTTTAGTTCCTCATCAAATGTGGTCAACGCTAAAAGAAACAGATTAGCTCCTGCTCACGTGGATGAACAGGTGTTTTTGTATGAGAACACAAGAAATTCCTCAGAAGCGGAGCCTGAAGATGACTATGAAGGGCATTGGGGATTCCAACAAGAACATTTTTTTAATTTGAATGAATCGGTTGGTGTAGGCAGTAGTATCTTTTCAGTTAGGGACAGTGGGTTTCTTTAAATACAACCTGCAATTATATGCACAGTGTGTTTACTTAATTTGCCTTACAACTCTTACCATCTATCAGAACATGAGGGTTTATCAATATGTAAAAATCTATGAAGTCTTATATGCATCACCTGCTGATCAGTCCATTTCAAATGTGTATTGTTTAGAAGCTGGAGCCATAACTTCGTTTTAATGTAATATTTAATATTTATGCTGTGCAGACTATATTTAAAGTAATAGATTTAGAATAATTTATTAGAGTAGATGTAAACTGTTCAATAGATGTCTTTACCTAGTGCAGCAAAACAAATTACATTGTGTGTTGTATTTTTAGATGCCTTGAAAATTATTTTCAAGCTTGAAGTTTTTCTTTTAGCAAATTAGGCCTTTTATATTAAAGTGTTGAATGGAAAAGTTGTGCTGTAGCATCCATCATTTTTTAATACTTTAAGGAAATAATTTGATTGGTTGCTGTGGGTCAACAGCATAATCATGTATCCTTCACACACTTTGAGAAATCATGCCTTTGGAATATAAGGGTATATGTTCTACTAAGAAAACTACATCTGATCAATTACATGATGCAAATAAAATAGGTGCAGATTATATAATTTACAATAACCATGACCCTTGTGATATAATTTAACAAATCAAGAAAACTGAATTAACTCTTGAGTCTACCAATCAATAGGAGTATGTAATGAGGGAATTAAATATTGATTCAAATATGTATTCATTTGTTTATGACAGTGTATGTTGTTAGTAATGATCGGTCCACCTATCCTTGCTATTAAAAAAAAAATCAGTAGTCCTTCATAACTATGGTATGTTGAAAATTATTTCCAAAAATACATCTTCATAATCATATGTCACAGGACACAGGATGTAGTATTCTGGAACCAAGGGTTATGCAGCTGCCTTCTCTCAGCATGCCTGTTTTTTGGGGGGTTTTTGGCTAGTGTTTTAAGGCGAACAGATGTCTTCTCTCTGCCCCAAGTGTAGCAAAGCATTTTCTTTTTAGATTATTTTTCTTGTTTATTTGCAGTGTTCGGATCGGTGTCCATGGGAAGAAGATGCAGGGACAGCCATTAATGTTTCCCTCTGGAAACTGAACTCTTCATTAGGTACTCACCGAGGCATATAGTGTAATGCTTGGTGTAACCCTGTCCCTGAAGATATAAAATAAAATAGTCTGCGCTTCTGGAACTAACTAAAATAAAATAAATTAAATTAAAACCTAAAGCGGCTAAGAAAAAAGGAAGAAAACTCCTTAGATTAAACGAAAAAGATTAAATCAAAGCGCTAAAGGTGTAAACTATGAAGATAATAATATTGAATACAATCAAGTATTTAGGTGCAAAATCGAGTGAACCAGTGAAGATAGTAAGTGAACCAGGGGTGGGTATTTTAACCTCAGCCTAAACTAAGGCTAAATTGATTATAAGTATCAATAAATGTCTTAAATACAATTCTTAAATAAAATTATATCAAAGAAACGAAAAAAATAAATAAATTAGTGTCAAAAGAACTGTGGGAAACGAAAAAAACAGAACTAGTGACAGTAACAAATGTGAAACAAAAGTAATAATGAAGTGTTACATTAGGTCAACAGTCAGAAATATGTAACCAAGATCGTGGTAGCCTTTCAGAGTCAATCAGCTGATCTCCAAGTAGCACTCTTTCAATGAAGATGTCAGATCCGCGAAAAAACAATGTTCAGTGGATAATAATTTAAAAGCCGGGGGAGGCAAACACAAGGCAAATAATAGTTGATCTATTTCGGTTGCCGTCCGACAGCCCCCCTTATGGATGGGTACTCACCAGAATGTAGTGAGTAGACGGCTTTTTTTGGTGAGCGGCACTTTGGTGTGCAATCCTGCTCCAATTTAAACTCAATTGTTCCCGCTTGGAGACCCGGCAGGAGGAGAGTTTTTCTTCCTTGCAGCGCTGGAGGTGTTCCACAAACACAGTAAAACTGTTTACCATCTTCATAGCAAAAAGGGACAACCCTCCCATCCTGGGAAAAATCTCAACAGATTAAATTTCATATGACGTCCACCAGACAGTCATTGCTTCTATTCACGTGGGAGAGTTTCTGACTTGTGTGGATATCAAGGATGCTTACTTGCATACTCCAGTGTTTCCTGCACATAAATGCTACGTGTTTTACTGTGGGCACACAACAATACCAAATTATTATATGATAATGTGCACTGCGTTTACAACATCAATTCCAAAAAGGTTTGGACGCTTTGTAAAATCTACATGAAAACAGAATGCAAAGATTTGCTAATCTCATAAACCCATATTTCATTCACAATAGGAAACATATCAAATGTTTAAACTGAGAAAATACCAGTTTTAAGAAAAAAAATTAAGGTAATTTTGAAATTGCTGACAGCAGCACATCTAAAAAAGTTGGGACAGGACCATGTTTACCACAGTGCACCTTCCCTTCTTTTAACAACACTCTGTAAACATCTGGGAACTGAGGAGACCAGTTGCTGGAGTTTTAGGAGAGGAATGTTGTCCCATTCTTGCCTGATATAGGATTCTAACTGTTCAACATATTTTACGTTTTAAGATGTGCCAAATATTTTCAATTGGTGAAAGGTCTGGACTGCAGGCAGGCTAGTTAAGTACCCAGACTGTTCTACTTCGAAGCTATACTGTTGTCATAGATGCAGTATGATGTTTAGCATTGTCCTGTTGAAATATGCAAGGCCTTCCCTGAAAAAGATGTCACCTGGATGGGTGGGCGGCGAGTCATTACACGCTGCCCGGCTTCCTTAATGGTTGTTCCGGATAGATGAATGATGCTAGAACCACAAAGCAGTAGCATATGGTTGATCAATCCTGGTAGGTTTACACTAAGCAGGTAGCTCATATACATATAAAGGTCCTAAAGGAGCTTCAGATTTAAATCAGGAAAACAATGCATAGACTCAAACATAATATTCTATAAGTATTTTTAGTAAAATAGTCCAATAAAAAGTCCACAAAGGTAACCAATTGTTTCAGGGGGAGAGAAGTGCCTCCTTGATCAGGTTTTGAAGTGCTAGATATTGTGAATGTTACAGATGATGTACTTTGTGATAAAAAGAATGAAGAAAAGACTTCTATATGGCATTCTACTTAGAAGCTAATTATGTCACCTTTTTGTGTTTTGTGAAGCTGTAAGTTCACTTCTAGCCCCCCTGAAATGCACTGGCTACATTTGTGGACTTTTAGTGGACTATTTCACTGAAAGGTGTGGTGCTTTGCATTGTACTTCTGTAACGATCAGCCCAGGTGGATTGGTAGGATCGCAGCTGCGGTTTTAGCCTCACACCTGGTGTTAGATTGGCTCAGGTCAAGGGTTCACTTTACCACTCTGTATGGGTAGGAGTGATGGTGGAACCCTCTATCACATCATATGCCAAACACAGGAGATGAGAGTGGTGCCAATGTATACTTCGTGCAGGTATAGCTAGGTCACACAGATCTGGTAATCACCACTAGGTATTTATGCGAAGCCCTCTTATGCCAAGCAGTCTGCACTCAATGGGGTGCAGCGACACTATGTGGTTAATATACACGCGATATGTCTCTATGCATGCAGTACAATCTAGAACAGGTAAGTCAATATGAGTTAGGAACAGAATGCAGGAAGCAATGTATGATAACCCCTCTGCTGACACTTGTTTAGTATCACCTCCACTGAGGCAGGTTACTTGCGGTTTGGTGAAGGGTTAACTTCCACTGGAGGGTAACAGCTGAACTGCAGGGGAGACTCCACGAGATCTGCGGCTTCCAGGGAGATCAGAGAGGCAATGCAGGGTTTGCAGAGAAGGATTCCTGTGTAATCCCGATCGGTAGCAGAGGCTGTGAAGAGCTGTAACTCGGGGGGTATTGATCTCAGAGTAGAAGGTTCAGGTGAGTCCTGTCGTAGGCGAGTTGCACTGGCTCGACGTTCACAACAATAGAACCGAGCTACTGCAAGTCTCGTCATTTTAAGGAGAAGATCCTGTTGGGGGAGGAGCCGAGAGCGCCGGCCGACGTCTCGGTCTCCTAGTGACGTCACGCCGCTGTGTGGGGAAGCCGGCCCGCAGCCCAAAACGACGGCAACGGGAGAATCTCTCACAACTTCTGACAGGGAAATTATGGCAGCTTCTCTCTACTGAGGATTCAGAGACCTTCAAGGACCTGCCATGGGATTTTGCTTTGCACAACTCTACCTAAGACAATAACTGAATAAGAATAAGAGTGTAGCTCTCCTTTAATTTACATGTTTACCAATCTTTTTATAAACATATAGAACTTAATTTTTACCAAAGTTAGCTAAGTTAACTGCCACGTACCTGGTTGGAGACTGAATGTGTGAGGAGGCCTCCCTTGCACCTCGTGTCCCTAGGACTCTAAGGATGGGGACAGAGTCCAAGTAGACAGCGAGTGGTACAGGTGCCAGTGGTGATAACACCGTGCAAGCTGAATTCCAGGGGCTTGATTTTCCAAGGCACAATCCAATATCCAAGTCAACGAGCCAAGGTAAAAACCAATCAAGCTGGAACGGTACACAGGGGTGAGGCAGAGGCAAAGTCCAGTAAACAAATACGAGGTCGGTGGCAGGCAGCAGGCAAGAAAGGTCAAGGCAAACCCGGGTCACAGCAAATCTGGAAGGAATTCACAGGAATACAGGATAGCTGAAGATAATCCAGCAATATGGTGGTGCTCAGGTTTGGTTTATATAGAGGTAGTGATTAGGGTGATGTGTCACTTCCTGTGCGCCGTTTGGCACACTTTTGCGCGGCTGGTCCAAGGCGCCCACGCATGCGCGGAAGAGCATGATTCTTAATGGAACGGGAAAGCGCGATTGGCCCATGCGCAGTAACGGGGTCTCTTACATTAACAAAGTGTGGAAAATGATTCTAATGTGTGAACATTGAATCCATTGTCATTGTTCTATTTTTGCATAGAAGTTGAACATAATGTAAAGGCAGATACCCATTTAGTATTAGTAAGAAAGAAAATGTTTTTGCGTGCCTCATTTTCTGAGGTTTTTTTTTCACTATTGATAGTTAATGCTGTCTAAGTACCTAATCGATCCTTACTGTGGGCTGTTGATAACTTAATTAAATGCTTCACATCATTTAGTACAGAGCACATTTTTTCAGCTGTCTTATGACGATACACTATGTAGTCCTTTGTCGTACTATATGTTTTAATCAATAAATGTTGCTTCTCATTTAAGTTTTGATTTTCTAAAGAAATTGACCAGTCTCCAAAAAGTACAGTGATAAGGATAACACAATCTGGATCAAATTATTGGCATGCTTATGTTGGCAGATTTTCTCCAAGATGAACAAATGTTATTTCCTGCTGGATTAAGGGTAACCATATTGGCCATAGTTGGTCATTACTGGATATTTGGATGCAGCCTGCTAGTTCCCCTTCCACCCGTCCTGCCAATCTGTATTGTATTACAAAGATAGTGTTGCTAAAGAATTGTCAGCATCCAACATACTTCCTGGTCCTCGGATGCTCTCAGTGGTTTGATCAGCCTGCTCCTACATCACTACCGTGTCCTATAGTAATGTTGGGGCTGGCGGAAGAAACAACAGAATGCAGCAGTTAACCAGTAAATCTGACACTATTGTTGGATTCTAAAGATTCTTAACACAGCTGTATCTCAGCAATATACAGATCAGCAGCCAAGAAGAGGCAGGCATCAACTCTTTTCTATGCAGGGGAACTTTGCTTTTGGTTTGTTCATTTATAGCAGCAGGGTGGGTTTGGTTTTTAACTTTTTTGTTTCATTTTTATTGCCTTTTTTTAAACTTTTTAAAAATGTTATTAATCTTATCTTTTATTTTTTACTTTTTTTAATTGTTATTATTTATGTTTTTTTAAACTTTTTATCACTTTTTAATTTATTTAAATATTTATGTATTTATTTGCTTATTATAATGTTGTTGTTATTTATTTGTTTTAATTTATTATTGTTTACTCTTTTTTCACTTAACTTTATTGCTGTTACACGGGAGCTAACAAGCCCTTGTGTGATAGCATTTGGAGGTGACAGGTTTTCGTTATGTAACCTGTCACCTCCAATACAGAAGTTGTAGCACGATCTCCTGTCATAGCTCAGACGGGAAGGCTGCAAGTACAGCTCTCCTGTCAGTGTTCACACAAAGCATTCCAGAGAATAAACGTTGTATAGTCTGCTCCCCGCTCTCCAACCTGAACTAACTTGCCGTGGCCCTGGCTCTCCCAGAAGAGCGAGGGACTCTGAAAACCACGTCAGGGAGAGAGCCGGCGGGTGGTGACAGAGACAGTGGGCAGTGACAGAGACGGCGGCCGGGGAGAGATGCAGCGGGCAGGGAGAGAGGCGTTGTTCGGGGAGGGGGGAGTGACCATCAACTGGAACTGCATGTCCCAGGCATTGGGTGATAGGAATTCCTTAACCCTGAATTAAGCATTCAAAGTGGATTTGCATTTTATACAAAGCAGTTTCACATTTCATGTACAGTATTTAAAATTCAATATAAAAAAAGGGGATTTTCCTCACTATTTGTAAGATCTGTAGTAACGGGTGGCAACCACCTGTATGGAACTCAACTGCGGATAGCGTCCAACTAAAAGTTCATATAATCACAAAAGAAACAATTTCAGTTTAAATCACTGTATTCAAATGTTACTGACAGTAGGATTCACAACATAGCCTCTAACTCTGTGTCATCAACCCAGAATCTGCAGCGAGCATAAAGTCACTCTCTCATCACTGGCCACAGTGCATGATACTTGCGTTTTTGTAGTGTGTGGATCCACTGAGATAGGGAGGGAGAGTCCAGGGAACACCACCGTTCCTTTAAGTGGGATGGTAGCCTCGGTTCCTGGTGTGAATGTCCACAGTAGCAGCAGGGGTGAGGGTGAGCTGGGCTGCGCATGAACGGTCCACTGTAAGATTGCCCAACAGGGATGAAGACAGAGTTTGAGTTCTTGGGTTGAAAATCAGCTCTCCAAGAGGGAACAGCTACACATGAACGGTCAGCGTCTGCATCCAACTCAATACTGAGACGCCGATCGTTTCGCTACTCAGTCCTTAAGTGGACCGCAGGTGAGGAGGAGCTGGAGGGGGCGCCGCCCTGTGGGCGTGGAGGGACAGCATGACGGAGGAGTGGGCGTAGCCTTACGCCACTTCGGGAATGCGGGCGGATCCGCATATTACACTAGTTTAATTGTATGGAAATGGCTCAAAGACTTGAAGAGGCAAATGTACAGATAGGTGCCATTCAATTATAGTCCTAGTAGATAGAAAATACCTTTCTGCTGGTTTACTCATAATTACCAACAACATTTTAAATCCTTGCTGTTGGATTTTGCATAAATTTTAGTAGCGCAAACATGAAAAAAGTTAGTCTGAATAGCAAGGCGATTAGATTACACACATTGCTTAATTAATTCACAGTAGAGACGGTCCTCTTTCAGGACTGTCTAAAGGTGCCCATACACCTTTACAACCATCGCAAGACTTTTGTCTTGCGATGGTTGTAAGCTAATTAAAAGCTCGTACGATCTGCCCATCTTGGACAGGCAGATCGTACTTGCGATCATCGCAAGCCCGCCCCCCTGAGGGGCGGGCTTCTGATGACCGCAATGCTGAACGGGCAGTGTGCGAGTGCTCACACCGGCACGTTCCGCAGTTGTCGAACAAGCAGGCTAGAAACCCGCCGAAAATCGTACGATTCTCGACGGGTTTTCTAGCATGCTGGTTTGACAAAAGACGTGCGACCGTACAGTAAAAACGGTCGCACGCCTTCCATACACCTTGCGATTATCGTACGATCGCGGGATTTCGCGCGATTATCGTATGATAATCGCAAGGTGTATGGGTACCTTTACTCAGCTCTCAGAGTAACATGTATGCATCTATATTAAAGGAACACTATCACCCAAGCAATATTCCTATAACTGCATTCCTGTAGTCAAATCAGCCGTGAAATATGAAGGGGGAGGAAGTCCAGCTGAGGTATAAGCCAAATGGATGGTCTTTACTTTCCACAACAAAATAATTCTAGGCTGTGCAGTCCTTCCTTTTAGGCTGCTATCAACTCAAGATAATTGGATGCTGAGGAAGGAACTTGATGCCAATGTTATTGCACCTGTTTTTCCTGACAGTTCACACCCAACTTTGGAGATTGGATCGATATTACATCAGATACCTGTCTCCTGGGTTAAGGAGGCTGTCCCAGCAAAGAAGTCCACCACTCCCAGCAGTCCCTGGCCATCTTGGGGCACAATTTCGGCTCATGCAAGAAATGCTTCTTCCACTGCTGTAAAAGACAGAACTGGAGACAGCTCATGTGCCAATAAGCCTATGGGACTTGAGGAATAGTTACGTCCAATGTCCTCAGAAAACTCATACACTCCCCGGCTTTCACAACATTCCCCTGTATTATTCGGCAAACCTATTTCTGCATTTTAAGAACTTTTTTCCAAGCTAACAGAACCTTGGCCTCCAACGTGTTTACAAATACACCCAGATAATGAAGAACTTTGGCTGGTTCTAGCTGACTTTTCTGATGGTTTACTATCCAGCCACACCTATTCTGAGTCTGCAGTACACTATCCCTGTGAAGAACCAAACATTCGACCTGGCAAGAAGCAGAACATTGTCTAGGTAACGAAAGACACAAATTCCTTGAAGACAAAGATAAAGCACCAGTGCCACTAAGACCTTTTGTGTACGTTTGTGGAGCCATGGATAGGCCGAACAGAAGACACCTGAATTGAAAATGAAAATCCTGAATTGCAAATCTCAGGAACTTCTGGTGAACTTCGGCTAATGGGACATGAAGATAGGCATCTGCTACAGTAGGTCTGTGGATAGGATTATTTACATTATTGGCCAAGCACTTTCAGACATCATGTTTCTGAACAGTTAGCTCCAACTCTGTCAGCTCCACTTCCTTAAACTTCCTGTCAAGTAGCAGATCACAACAGACAGCACAGTCTCCAGCAGCCATCCATCTACTAACTTGTAGAAGGAGGAGTAGGGAGCAGGGGAGTGGTTTACCTTGCTTTGTCTATGTGTTTGTGGAAACACACAGATTACTAGCACACACAAGGGTAGCTCCATAGGACCCTGCAAGGAATGGAGCCACCCTAAAACAGGATATCAGGGCCAGTGCACAGGGGAGCAGCTGATTCTGCAGGAAACTAAAACATTTGAACATCAAGGAGCAGTAACCATTGTAAATGATAATCAGCAATTGAAATAGCTTAAAAACCTTTTGACTTTAATACAATATTAAATTATATAAGAACACTAGGCACACTGCTGTGTATATTATTAATCAGTTCAGCTTTTTCCTTGGTGCTGATCTAAATGCTTAGCCAGATAACTCGTCTATTTGATTTCTCAAGGTCAGGAAAAAGCACAATCCAGTTATGTATCCTCTTATTCTGTGTTTCTTCTTCTACACATTTAAAAATGAAACTTAATGTGTCATGAATAACTTAAATTATGTTTTCTTATATAGTAAAAAGAAAAAAAAAGTCTTGCTTTGTGCTAGTTGCTCAGGCAAGACATTATCAGTGATTTCACTCTTGTAACAAAGGAACTCTAGTCATTTAAGATTAATGTTTGAAAACAATTTTCCGAAACGTTTTCTGATTTTCATTCTGATACTTTTTGCATCATTAAAATGATTTTGATTTAACTTTTTGCATCTGCCAAATAGCAGTGAACTGATTTATTTTCTACATTATTTCAGCTATGATCACTTTTTTCCACCAGCATTGCCTTCCTTGCTGCAGCAAGTTCATGACAAATACACCTTCAGAAATGTTTAGTAATGACAATCTATAACATAAAGACTAATTATTCTGTAGTCTAAGATAACACCTGAGAGAGTTAAATAGACTCTGAGATAACACAGGAAGTAAACCGTGGACACAGGACAGCTCTGAATTGAATCAGTTATCAAACAGATAAAACAAAATGCTTTCAATGGTATATTTAGCAACACGAGACGTTCAGTATTGGGGTTTACACACATGTTAATATAAAGCAAGCCAAGCAAGATTGCTTATAAAATGTTACCTTTCTCCTAGTGTTCTCTTAGAGCCCTTCATGAAAATTGTTCTGTCAGCTTAAATTCACAAAATGTTTGCAAAGTCGTTCATTTTACATTTGCACGACATTATGGCTACTAGATGAAGCCAAGGGGCATAGTAATTTCCTATCCTCCTAGGCTAAATCTAGTGACCATAATTTGACACAAATGTAAAAGTCAGATGTTTGCAGAGCGAACGGCTCTGCGAGTGTCTTATAAATACACCCCTTAATGCAATGATGCTATGACACCGTTCTTTCCACTTGCTTTGGTTAGGGAGCAATAGCACAGGCCTAAATAGCTATAATTTAACTTGGGGTTTACAGCTACGCCAATGATTAATAGCTCATTTCTCTTTTTATACTTCTCAGTTTTCACAGATATAGTTTTGGACGACAATAGTTTCTAAAGGTTGAACACAGGATTACGCTAAGCGTTAAATAAAATCTTTTCCATGTTTCTATGAAAGTATATTTACAAATTCTATTACTAATAACTTTCCAATCTCCTAGTTAAACAAAGCAGGGGCATAGGTCTTGCTTGCTTCATAAGGTAACAATAGAATTTTAGACTGATGATATAATAGAAATTGGAACATTGCACTATTCTGCTGTCTACACCAAAGGGTTAGATGATAAAACAATTTCCACAGTGCTATGAAAGTATATTTACAAAGCCTATAACTTACATCTTTACCGCTGCACAAAGCAGGTAGATAAATCTTTGCTTACATCATGAGACAACAATAATTGATTCCTCCAATTTATACTTCCTAACAATGGCAGACTATAAAGTTGTCATGACTTCCTGCTGTGTTTGTTATTATTTCTAAAACTCAAGTTATGTGTGGTTTTCAAATGGGTTTTCAATCCATTCTTGTATTGCCAAATTTCACATGGAAACATTTAACCTGCCTAGCTGGAAGGAAATAATGTTCTGTACATTTGCTGTATTTAGTTGGGAAAGGTTTTGTAATTTTTTTTTGTAGCCATTATGTGAATTTTATGCACTGTTAAACCTAAGTGGCACTTTTGGTTTCTTATTAGGGGATTCTGCCTTCACTTCTTAATTTATCACTATAGAATATGCTCAAGCAGTTAGATATCACCCCAAGCTTACACATGGGTCTTCCCCATGTACCCTACCCCAAGCATACACATTGGTCTTTACCCTTTATCCCACCGCCAGAACACACATTGGTCTTTATCTTGTATCCCACCCCCAACACACACATTGATCTTTCCCCTGTATCTCACCTCAAGCATACACATTGGTCTTTCTCCTCTATCCCACCTGCAGCACACACATTGGTCTTTATGCTGTATTCCACCCCCATCACACACATTGGTTTTTATTTGGTATCGCACCCCAAACATGAGCAACGAAGCTCACCAATCTTTTTGTAGCAGAACAAAATGTATACCTTAAAGGAGAACTATGGGGTAAGCGTTTTTCCCCATAGTTCTCCTAAGGGTCACGGGAGGACATAAACTAGCGTTCTCCCGTGACCCAAAGCTCAGTGTATCGCGAGCTACAACTCGAGGTATACTGAGACGGCCGCAGCCGGGGCGGATCCCGACATTACTGTTGAGATCCACCCATCTGCATGAGTGACAGCTGGCTCTGCCTATCTAGAGGCAGAGCCAGCTGTACCGGCCCCCTCCCCTGTCCGTTCCTCCAGTCAGTGCTGGAGGATCAGAGTAGGAAGGGGGAAATCCCTGCAGGGAGCGTGACTGACAGTCACAGCTCTCTGCCGGGACATGATAGAGAAATGAGCGAGCAACAGTATGCATTCGCTCACATCCCGATCTATTGAGCCGACATGTGACAGTTTAATTCACACGTCGGCTAGAACTATGAGGTTGAGTGAAAATCACTCACCTCATAGTTCTCCTTTAAGTACCGGGCATCTAGCACGTTTCATTATTTCATTATAGCAAGGAGATGACATTACAACTGCCCACACAATGCCCATTCAGCAATGAGAATTTCCCTAAGCAGTTGTTTCTCCTCGCTTCTTGGGATGCTGCTAATTGTTAGAATTTAATTCACAGCCCTATGACTTTGCTGCCCTCCACATCCAAACAGGCAGCAGCTTTCCAGTGGGACCTCAGGGTACTGGCTTTTCATGTAGGTTTAGTAAAGGTAAGTGTACATTCATGTGCATGTAAAGGATGATGTACTTGTACAGGGGTCTTCACCATTGCTAAATAAACTATTTAGAGCAGCAGTTAACCAGTCTGTGCTCATGTTTATTATCCAGTATGGTGATCAAGTGTTGTCTGCACTCTGGGCTTTGCTGTATGCCATGCGTACATTTACATGGCAGATTCCAAATTAAAATGTAGCGTTAGGTAAAGATCTAATTTAATGTATGTTGATAGTCTGAAATGTATATCTTGCAAAGGTGCTGCCATTAACACAAACCTCTTTATGTATTTTATAGTCACTGCGCTACCTTCAGCTATATATTCAATTTAATTGCATTTGTGTTTATTGTGTATATATTTTCCTCAAGTACCTCGTGGCTGCTGTGTTTAAATACATTAATATTTTGATCTCTGTGATGTAATCCATTTCTGCCTTCTTTCCTGTAAGACATGCACCACTGAATTACCTTTTTAGCATCTGCATATATTTTTTTTAACCTGCATACAAAAAATGATATTCGTTTATGCAAATTGGGTTTGATTATATGATAAGAATTGTCTGTAGTGCTTGTTGCTGCTCCAATCAGGCCATGCATAGAATCTCAGTGAACGATAAGTTGCTCTAACAGCAGCTGGAGTCAGAATAGTTTCTATGAAGATAAAATTATTTAAAAAGATATTTGCCATTAAAGGGCATATCCATACTATGGATTAGCTGTTGCTAAGATGCAAGTAATGGTTGGCATCAGATAGTCTAAGATTAGGGGGGCTGAACAGAAAGGGTTACATTTTTAGAGAGCAGAGTCTACAGAGTGATTCTGGAAGCCTGGCTTATGTGTCTTGGGATTGTGTCATTTCAATAACTGAGCTTCCCGTGCACCTTCCCCCAACCTTTCCCTTGAGATTGTTAACACCCCTCTTCCCATGCCAAGGTCCTAGGTGTCATCCTTGACTCGGACCTCACCTTTCTTCCCCACATCCAATCACTATCCAAATCCTGCCGCTTTCACCTTCGTAACATCTCCAAAATACGCCCCTTCCTCACCAAAGAAATTGCAAAATTACTCATCCACTCACTTGTTACATCTCGTCTTGACTATTGCAACTCCCTCCTCATTGGCCTTCCACTACACAGGCTATCCCCCCTTCAGTCTATCATGAATGCAGCTGCCAGACTCATTCACCTAACCAACCGCTCAGTGTCTGCAACCCCCCTCTGTCAATCCCTGCACTGGCTTCCACTCGCCCAAAGGATAAAATTCAGAATATTAACAATCAGTTACAAAGCCATTCACAACTCCACCCCCGGCTATATCTCAAACCTGGTCTCAAAGTATCACCCTAACCGTCAGCTCCGCTCATCCCAAGACCTTCTGCTCTCCAGCTCCCTTGTCAACTCCTCCCTTGCTCACCTCCAGGACTTCTCCAGAGTCTCCCATCCTCTGGAATTCTTTACCCCAACCTGTCCGTCTGTCGCCCACTTTGACTGCCTTTAGGCATTCCCTAAAGACTCATCTCTTCAGGGAAGCCTATCCCACCTCAACCTAACCCCTCAGCTATCACGTTCTCAAACAATTCATCCCCACACAGCTCCCTCCTCATGTATCACTTCCCCCTCCCTTTTAGATTGTAAGCCCTCACGGGCAGGGCCCTCCTTACTATCTTGTCTTGATTTGTATTGTGATTGTAATGTCTTCCCTATATTGTAAAGCGCTGCACAAACTGTTGGCGCTATATAATAATAATAATAATAATTGGTACCCATGGAGAGAATACAGCCAGCTGCAGGCTTCCCCAACCAATTCCTTTGGTATTTTAAATAGAGCTGTTACAGTGCAATTGATTCCTTCATCTTGGATTCTCCTTGGAGACCCAGGGGTGGGAGATCGATCTAAATCCCTGCCCACTACCTCTACTTGGATTTAATGTCGTGTTTTTCCGCTGCCTCTTTTCTCAAGTAAGCAAAGCTCCTCCTAAAGTAATGTGACCTCTCTGCAGCACTTGGGAGTGCACTTGCTACTCGTCACACTTTAAAATGCAAAGTATGCCTATCCTTAGCCCCCCCTCTCCCATCAAGTAAAAATGTGTAATAAAAAAAATAAAAATCGAACATTAGTAAAAAGTAAAAAATATATTTTCCTTACACTCTGGCTTCCACCCACGGCACCTAACCATGGGTGAAATCATGAGCCTTCTGGTGAGATTCTGAGAGATTTGAGGATGTCAACTCTCCTGATAAGATGCTTGTGCAGTGTAATATATAGTTTTTTTTAATGTAACTTTATTTAAAGTTTGCACAATTAGTACAAAGCAATGTATTAAATGACCAGCATAAACAATCTGATGGTTCTGGCATACATTTTGGATCTGTCAGCAAACATGGACTATTTCCATCTGCAGAAGATGACAGACCAATACTTCCATATGTAACAGATTGAAACCGAGACACTGTAGAACATCAGCTGAATATATGTAGTACCAGTTGAAGCTCAACAAGAACAGTATTTCCCAAATTTTAGTTTTCATAGTAGTTGTTTATTAAAGTTAACAATATGGAAATTGATAATGGGAAAGGGGGCAAAATAATAAGTTGGGGGAAGAGTAATAGAGGGGGAGCAGGTTGGAGAGGGAAGGTCTAGTCCCCAAAAGACAGAGAGAGTTACTGTAAAGCAAAGAACAAAAAAAAAGCAAATAGCATGTGCAACCTTTCATGAGCAATGTGAGCCTATTATAGGAGACCCTTGTATTCATCAGAAAATTGAAATATATGCCATTAGAACCAGGTTTTCTGAAAGTTATCTTTTTGATGCCTAAGAGTAGAAGTCATGTCCTTCATCCTCACAATTCTACTTGCAACCACTGATTGGCCGTAGGAGGTACAGGATCTTTCTATTTGGTGGGAATGCAGGAGTGGGTCACATAAATTAGATGGAATAAGAGTGTTAGGGTTCTTCAGAAAAGTGACTCTGGTGGGACTCTAACCCACAACCTTTGGTGGGACTCTATCGGTTTGTTAAGTTTCCCCGGGGTTCCTTTGTAATTTAATTGTGCTGCCAGCTTCAAACAAGTACTTGGGAATAAAGAGGGGCACAATATGTGTATCCACTCTATATTCAAAGGTTTAGTGTTAAAACAAAAGGTTATATGTGAAACTAAAAGGGGGACAGCAGAGCACAGACCAATAAAATTTATGTCCGTATACAAAACTAATTATTATGGTAAGGATCATGAGACAAACCTTGGGGGGGGCAGGGATTTGCAAAAACTACAATTTGCAAAAAGTAACATTTTCCAAACACCTCGAAACATTTTGTAGAATATACCGAAAAACACAATTTTGCTTGCTCAGACATTAACTATGTATAACCCAGAAACAGGTAAATAAAATAAATCAACCTTTCTAAGAGTGATTGTCTCGTGATAGGAACTGGGAGTTTACATACTACCAATATGTTCTTCAATGCAACTTTTGACAGTTCATTGTTTAGACTGTTAACCTGTCCAGTGTCCACTAATGGACAGGTCAGGCTGTTCAAGACCCATTCTTCTTGTCCATGGGCAGCTTGGTCTGCAAAAGGCTGGCCTTCTCTGTCAATGGTTAATATTGGTAGAATGGAAACAATTGTATGACAGCCACTGATGCATCTGTATGATATCAAAGCAAATCTCACTCAACCACAACATTTGGCATCAACCCATACATGGGCGATTATTGGCAGTGATCTAAAACAACCCTTTCACATACCCTTATCTACACATGTATGGGAACTTTTATTTTTCTTCTGTCAACCAAAACAAATCCATAAAAAATTAACTGTGTATTGCCTTGCACCTGTAGAATGGGCCATTTGATCTTTTTTTCCAGTTTGAAGTAGAGTTGGCAAAAACTATTAGATACAGGCTGTATAGGTAGAGACTATCACCCAGTTTTATATAAGGGATAGTGAACTAATAGCAACCTTCATTGCAGCTAATCTGCATGTGTATGTGCACATTTATTTTGGGAAATGCTAGAAGAAACCTGTCACAATAGAATACATATCTATGAGATCTGCCTCTAGTTATTGGGGATAATTAGGTTCTCATTACTATACACCTCCCTTCAGAGAGTGAGGTAACCTATAGTATAAAAAAAATTCACTTTAGGAGGGTAGGTTAACACAGCAATGTTCGGAACTTATTGACATGGGTAATGTTTTAAAAATCTTGTCGCTCTTTAGAGTTTTTCAATTTAATTGTGCATTGGGTTATTTGTATTAGCCAATTACAGGTACATGTTGTGCTACATGGTTACAAGTGCAGTCAAGCAAACATAAGGATAGAATTAACTTAAGAATGCAAATACAAACATATGAAAGTCTGATGTCCACCAGTCTGGGTGGTTGTCTTTAATGCTCATGTTGCAGACACCGTTTGTGAGTATGCAAACTAACAGAATATATTATTCCTCCCAAAACCATGTATGTTTAAGAACTGACCATTTTTTAAGATCTCTAGGGATCATCACCAGGGAAGGGGGAGTTGGTGAAGGGGCAAGTTTTCATTAAAAATATAATTGAAGGAGGGGGTGATATACGCTCCTATGTATGTGATCTTCCCAAAAGCCCATTAAAATGGGAAATTAGAGTGGATACAGTCCAATCTACAGACCACTTCTTATTTAGCCAGATTAATTGTGCAGTTAGATGGCTTTGTATAAACCCCTAGTTCGCACAGGTGGTTTGATGTAGAGGTTTCAGGTGTGGTCAACAAAAACTAAAGCTCATCTGCATATGTAGCCATTTTATAGTGATGTTGGACACTTTCTATACCAAGCATGCCACGACTGTCCTTATGCGTCTCAAGGGGCATCTCTATCACATCCTATTTGTTAAAGGGCCTCATTAACCTGTACCCCCACTACAGGGGTTGAGTAGATATTTCTCCCCAGTCCTACATGTTTGAGAAAATGCCAACTCACACTGTTGATGTCCTTTTCCGTGTCAACTGAAAGCAGCAGTGTAGAAATGTCAGGCAGGCCATTTTAAGAATGTTTAGTACCTTACAGGCATGATCTCTTGCTTCACTATTGGGCATGAATCCTACCTGACCCTGATGTACCATCAAACTTTTGGTGTGTCATGCTTGCTCTTGTATATTTATTTAATTGAATGGCAAAGTCACATCTTCTAGTGACTTTCTTTTATAGAAATCTGGCAGTGTATTCAGCATTCTTATGTTGGTTAATGCATAATCCAGTGACACTGTTTGAAACACATTTTTGAAGGTACTTACTCAAATGGCAAACTGCATGTCAATGCACCCAAATGCAGCATGCAGGACTCATTTGTATTGCATTACAACACATTGCATTAGTGGGAACAGCCTCTGCTGAAACAATTAATTGTCTACTGTCCAGGCATTGCACTTACACTGTAAAATTGAGCAAAATACATGATAATGCATCTGGTAGAAGAGTGAAGTGAGCCCATTGTGCTCTCCACTGAGATCTAACTTTGTTACCAATTATTGTATCGTGTAGATAATAGGAACACATCTTTGACTTTAGTTTTTGAGTGTGCATTAGCATGCTAACATTGTACTACATTATCATTAAACAATTCAGTGATACCAAATACAATTACTTGTTATAGAACCATGATTTATAAGCTTGTTAAATAAATTCCTAGTTAACAGTTAATCTTCTTTTTGTTTGTCTCTGTCAGAATTAGGCTTTGTTTTATGCAGAGGCACAATTTGTCACGAACACCATACATTAGGTATTAGGGCTTATTCATGCAGACATGCACAGCGTAGGAGGGACAGCTGGTGCATGTAGCCTGATCAACTCAATGCCTGTATGCCGGCTCCATGCTTTTGTCAGGGTTCCACCCTGACTTAACTGGTTTGCAGCATTCTAGTTTGGCTGCCATTTTACCAACCTGTGATTCCTCCTTTGTCTGAGCAGAATGTGTAACGTTGCTTACTACTGCCAGGCTCCCTCTTATAGCCAAACAGGAGAGCATCATCTGAGAGAGTCAGATGGGAGTTTCCTATCTCTGAGTGATGATGTCACTCCACTCACTATTTAAACCACTCAGTGAAGTCTGACCTTGCCCTTGTTTGGTCTTTCCTGCTAGTGCATTCCTGCTGCTCAGTATATCCTGATTCCATGTATGACCCGATCTTGGCTGATGTTCTCCTCTGGTTCCTGCTATTGGCTTGCTCCTGACTACACTGTTTTCCATGTTCCTGATCTGGCTTGTACGACTACCTACTCCGGTTCCTGACCTGGGCTTGCTCCTGTTTATGATTTTTGCTTGCTCCTGTGGATACTGTTCTTAATAAAGTATTTTTAACAAGCACCTTATGCTTGTCTGGTTTTCAATGTGCTCTGACAGCTCTCTCGTCACCCGCCCCTCGGCTTCCTGTTTGGCCAGGAAGCAAGCTCCATGCTTTCTCGTGGCATGGAGCCAGCTTCCTGGCCAATCAGGAAGCTAGGCGCTGTGTAATGACTCGCTGATTGGCTGAGAATCTGGACAATCAGAAAGCCATGCGGCCGGTCATCCCTCCCCCGGCTTCCTGATTGGCCAAAAAGCCAGCTCCATGCTTTCTCGTCATCTAGTGATGGCTTCCCGGCTAATCAGTAAGCTGGGCGGCGAGTCATTACACGCCGTCCGGCTTCCCTAATGGGACTTCTGGTATCCGTATTCGATAGCGGCGAGTATCGAAAATAATCTGTATTTGTACTCGATACGCAAAAAAATGATATT
>NW_017306995.1:48741-78451 GCF_000935625.1 Nanorana parkeri
GGCCGGTCATCCCTCCCCCGGCTTCCTGATTGGCCAAAAAGCCAGCTCCATGCTTTCTCGTCATCTAGTGATGGCTTCCCGGCTAATCAGTAAGCTGGGCGGCGAGTCATTACACGCCGTCCGGCTTCCCTAATGGGACTTCTGGTATCCGTATTCGATAGCGGCGAGTATCGAAAATAATCTGTATTTGTACTCGATACGCAAAAAAATGATATTGGTGCAATACTATGTGTCCCGCAGCAGGCTGACAAGTCAGGTCGCAGGCCGCGTGCCTGACTTGTGGGAGCAGCTACACGGTCTGTATCTGACAGAGATGCAGACCGCAGAGCTGTTCCTGACAGTTCTGAGCTCTGGCCGAAAGCAAGGATGTATTAGTGAGGTCTGCAGCAGACCTAATATATAAGGGCCAGGGATTTAAGCTACCTGCTGGTAGCTGGTATTTGCTGGTATTTTTTTGTATATTTTATATTTGTGATGCCAAATAAATTGGCACAAATGGAAATCTAAAAAGTCATCTGGTCCATTACGGCTAATGAGCCGCTAGAAGTGCTTAAAAGTCTCCTCCTTTACTTTTATGCAGTACTGGTTTCATTCTGCCTAGTAAACCAGGAAATCATGTGGTCGGCCTTTTTCCACAATGGAGTGAAATGAAGATTGCATAAAGACAACAGCAGTAACATTTTATCTTTATGTAGACCTATTTACTAATGCTGCTGAAGTTAGATATTAGGCCTCATTCACACGAAAAACGGCCAGCACGTACAGCTCCATGCTGCATGCAAGGCCGTATCGGGAAGCTCCCAGGAAGGACAGGTGCTGCGTTTGATTAGTACACAGCCCCTCTCCTTCTCTGTGGGTGTATGCGGCCGTACGCTGCCCTACGCTCACCCACACTGCCCGTCCGTGCGGGTTTCCATACTCGTACGCTGACAGGATGGATCCTGTCTGCATCCGAGCCGGGACACCCGCACCCATACGGACCTGCTCTTGGGGTGAGCTTAGGGCAGCGTACGGTCGCATACTCCCATAGAGAAGGACAGGGGCTGTGTACTAATCACACGCAGCACCTGTCCTTCTCGGGAGCTGTCCGATGAGGCCGTGCACGCAGCACGGAGCTGTACGTGCCGGCCGTTTCTCGTGTGAATGAGGCCTTAGGGAAAAGAAAGGATCAAAGCAGGATGTATACCTTTTTGATGTATCTTTTCATGATATTCTTCATTTCTAGGTGGTCATGGGTACAGAGTATACAACTGTGCAGAGATAAAAATGCTCTCTGTTTGTCCTATCATCAAAACTAGAATTTAAAGAAATAAGAGGAAAATAAATAAATTTGTGCTGACAGCCTAATGATGACCACATGCTATAGTATTTTGTCAACCAATGCACTATGCTCAAAGTAAAAAAAACAACAAATGCCAACCTTCTCTTTTCATTGAGTGCTTATAATGGCTTTTGGAAAAAGAATCATTTGAATTGGGGGGAGAGCAGCTTCAGCAGTTGTTAAGAGAAGGGGCAGTTTTCAGATCTTCTGTTGCAACTGATGAATGATCTGCCACATAATAGACCTCTTTAATCCTCATGCCTTAAATACATTTAATTCAGTCAAATGGCCCCATGCAGATGAGAATCACAATACAACGAATGCAAACTGCAGTGTTTTTTAAAGTATAGATAACCCCCAAAACAGAAAGTGAATATATTGCATCTTGCCAGGCTTTAGATTAGATGGCTGCATTTGTTTTCTTTTTTTCAGGCTGTTATATTTTTATTTCCATCCGGCGATGCTGCAAATAACACACTTCCTGACTGTTTTGTGTCTACACTAAGACCATGGTATCTGTGGAGGGAGCCATGGTTGTCAACCAGGCAGGACTTCAGCCTTGTTCATCTCCATTACATGGTGGATTGATAGAGCTAGTGTTTTTTTAAAAGAATTTATTTATAACTTTTATGCGGTCTTTATAGCTCACAGGAAGGGACAAGACAATGCATTTCTGGCACAATCCACTTGTATTTTCTATATTTGTGAAATGTTCTTTGCCTGAGCTGCAATATATTACTTTTTCGTTTTTGGGTTTTTATACACTTTAACAATGTAGCCTTTATTCACTTGTGGGCCTGAAAGTGTATTTCCAGTTTTCAGCCAAACTGGGAATATTACCTACTACATATTTGTTACATGTTTCCACTCATATCGCATAACTTAAAATGCTACTTCCCTTTTTAAGTGCTTTATATTTGCTTAAGTGCTTTATACTACTTAACTCCCCTTGTGTAATGTATGTTTACCATAATTAAACATGTTTCATTATCAGTTGTAAACTGTCCTTTTATGGTTACAGACTCATTTTCAAATTGTTTGTTAGCTTGCAATCTGCACAAGGGCCTGCTCCATAGAAACATCTAAACGGTGGTTAGAAATATTTTTCTTTTTTTGATTATTTTTTGGTATACTTTGTGAATGCTGAACATGTTCAGCTGAACCGAAGGTAGCCGAAGACGGCCGTACTTGGCTTAAGTGAATAGCCTAACGGCGTTCGGCTCACTTCAGCTATGTTGTTCAAGTAAATAACCCACTTAATGCTGTTTATGTGTAGTGTAATTGTATATGTACTATATTTTTATAATAAATAATTATTCCTTTATGGAGACTAACTATCACTTAATTTGAAAATTTAGGTAAGCTGCTATAAAAGATGCAAAATGTAATGTTTATTTTAAAAAGTATCCCTTAGCAGTTTTGCCTTACAGGTTGTTTTTTTGTGTAGATGTTGGTCTTTCTAATTCAAGTTGACATCCTTAGTGTGCTACAGAATACTGTTGACTTGAATTTGTGTTTCAGACTCTACATGTTTGTGTAGTGCCAAGGTTGCTTGACGTCAAATGCACAAAACAGCCACATTTTATATTGTTTACAATCAAGTATATGTTCACGGTACATTTTGGTTTATTATACTATTAAAAATAACTATATGGGTAACTTTTCAAACACTAGTTCATGTGGTTTAGCGAAAATCAAAAAATAAGATCTCTTGCCTTCTGTGGAGGAAGTGTGGACCTGGATTCAGGACTCCAGCAGCCCTGGTGGTATACTTAATAGACTACAGATTCCAGCTGTGTACCAGGGGAGCCTGTTGAATTGAAATGCACATATGATAGGAGTGAGCATAGCAATGCAATAATGATTTAAATGCACACAAACTTTTATCTGAATGCAGAAGTTAAAGGATAAGTTCACCTTTTGGCATTTTTTGTAAAAGTAACCATTCAGAAAAGGAGCCCCAGTAGGTTTGAAATAACTGTTCAGCTTTAACAATTATTGAAATTCTAACTGTTGGTTACTACAAAAGTTAGCACTTTTCCTCTTGGGGTGGTGCAGAATAACCCCCTAAGTAGTGTGGAAGGCAAACATTTCCATCTCAGAATCCGGTTCTTGGGGTATGGTGGGGTCAAACACAAGTTGGGCGCCAGTCACTTTTATTGCAAAACTCAATTCTAGGAGAAAGCAATTAAACCTTCTTAAATTGTACGGATGTTAACTTCTACCCAGCTCTTCTGTGACACTCTTCAGTAAGAAAATTATTTTCCTGCCCAACCACCTCAAGATATCCACCCCAGCAGGTAGCTTAAATCCCTGGCCCTTGCCATATGCCACAGGCAAGGCCCAAGGGGAGAGTCACTCTCTCAAAACATACTGTACAACTGACTAGACTCCTCAGGGATTGGTTGGGTCGTTTATATATATATATATATACAGGGCTCGAAAATCCACTCGTCTGCTCGTCTGTGACGAGCAGACAGTGGAGCCCGACGAGCAGCTTCCCGGCCGGCCGTGTAATTACATGGCCGGCCGGGAGCTTTACAGTCAAGTGATCGAGCGTCTATAGAGACGCTCGATCGCTTGTATCAGAAGCTGTCACTGCCGTTGCCGGTCCCGAGATCCGCTGTACCCGATGCGGCCGGGACCGGCACGGCTCTGTGACAGGAGATCAAAGGGAGTTCAGTATACGAACTCCCTTTGATCTCCTCTCAGTCCCCGAATGCAGGAAGTGATGTATAATACATCACTTCCTGCATTCAGTGTCACTCTCCAGCTACATTCACCCAGAGTATCACCATCCCCTCACTGATCTGACTACCCCGCGCCTGTCAGCTCCCGTTACGTACCGCCTCCCGCACACTGCCCACAGCTGACGGGACAAAGACCGAGCACCTTCACCCACAGCCGCAGATGCAGCGTGCCTAGTCTGCACTCGATATTGTTTGGTTCCCCTTGGTTATCCCCCACACTGCCCGGAGCCCACACTGATGATCCTGATCCTCTGCACAGGCCGCCCATCTTCTGATCCCTGGATCTACACGTAACTGTCATCACATTTATTCTCTGCCATTGATGCTTTACCACCAGATTGACCCCCTGTTTTTTATATATATTTCAGTCCAATTAGCTAGTGCTTTATTGTTGTGTTTGGTGTTGCGCCCTCCGTGTTCCTTTGTTGTTACTCTCCAGCTACAGAAGCTGATGAAGCCCATCTCTGCTTCATCAGCTTCTCTGGGGGTCCCTAGGTGACTTTAGGGGTCTTGGAGACCCCTGATGTCTCCATTAAGAGGACCTGTCATGTAAATTAGCTATCCCATAGGGGGCTTCTTAGCCCCCCATGTAATAGCAATAAAATTGTGTGTTAAAAAAAAAAATGTATATAAAAATGAAAGAATCATAGAAAAATAAAAAAGCATTAAAAAAATTAAAAAAGAAAAAACATTTTTAAGTCCCCGCCCCCCACATACACACGTAGATATGCGTCGGGTGCGCCTACGTGCGAAAACGACGATTGCGCCTATTGTGCCGCACATGTTACATATCGCCGCAAATGTCAGAGTGAGAGCAATAATTCTAGAGCCATCAATCACTGATCACACTAAACTGATGAGCAGTAAAAGCATTTTAATTGTCGCGTATGGGCGTTTTTTGCGATTTTGCGGGCGCACGCAATTTTAAGGCTTGACATGTTTGGTGTCTATTTACACGACGTGACCCCGACTTTTATGTTGTACTAAAAATATGGGTAAGAATAAATGTTTTATAACATAGGGAAACTTTTTTTTTTACATTTAGGGTACTTTTTTCATTATAAAGTAAAAACAAATAACCCCCCGTGGGGGTCACAAAAGAAAGCTCTATCTGTCCCCAAAATTTTTTAACATATATTGCAAGGCTATAGTCCGGTCATGCTGACTGACTGGTGAGACACCGCCAAATTTTTCAAGCCCTGTGTATATATATATATATATATATAACACAGAAAAGGTAAGCAGTAACACACTAACTTTAGTTAGGAACACAACAGCATATCCCAGGGTCCCTACATATAGCAACAACTTTTTTTTTGGAAATAGCAGGGAAGGGTCAAAAACCCAGCAGGGTTATTGCATTTATTTGTTTGCAGTGTGTGTACCATTGAGGAAATTTCCCTTAGCTTCCTGGCTCAAAGATACAACAAGACGTTAGAGAAAATCTTGCACAGTGACAGGAATTATCCTCTTCGACAGTTGTCCCCAAAACAAGTGTCCCCATTGGAAGATTTCCCCTTAACTTTTGTTCTGGTGGGAACGTTAACCTTTTCACAGGTACAAAAAGAGGGGTGACTATCCCCTATGGAGACCGGCAGCAATTAAAGCTGGACTGAAAGTCTAACCCTTTCCCATTGTATCTAAAAAAAATGCCTAGTGATACACCATTTTCTTAAGAAAAATGTACAGTATACACTAAGGAATGATACCAAACATACAAAAAATATATTTTGGGTTTACATACACTTTAAATATTTATACAAATAATATCAATAACAATGTGTGCACATAGCTTTTGTAGTGATTAACTGTTAGATTGTTTGGGAACGCTATAGTGAGCTTTTGGTGACTGCCTATCTTGTGTTATTATTTTAATGTTTAAACCAAGGCTGAACAAATCTCTCTGTGGTGCCAGCTAAATGCAGCTGGTCACCATGGTGATCAGTATTTCCATATGTCATATAACTGACATATTTGCAACCACTTAGTACAGTGTGTAACTATATCAGTAAAGCAGACCAACATAAGTCCTGTTTTGTTTGGACATTTAAAGACATTAAAGAATCAATACATGCACACCTTGCATATGCTTACAGATCCATATGCTCTCCCCTGCACATATGTATAGTCATGGCCAAAAATATTGGCACCCCTGCATTTCTGTCAGATAATGCACCACTTTGCACTGAAAATTGTTGCAATTACAGATGTTTAGGCGTTCTCATGTTTATTTATTTTGTTTGTATTGGTATGACACAAAAAAAGTTGAGAAAAAAAAGCCAAATCTGACACGTTGCACCAAAACTCCAAAAATGGACTGGACAAAATTATTGGCACCTTCTCCAAATTGCAAGAAATAATTGCATTCCAAGTTTTTGTGGAAAAGCATGGACAATCTCATGGTTACAAGTCCATGTCCAGAGATCTTAATGCTCCTATGCCCACTGTGCGCAACATTGTCAAGAAGTTTACAGCCCATGGCACTGTAGTTAATCTCCCTGGACGTAGACGAAAGAGAACAATTGATCAAAGATTGCAGCAAAGGATTGCTTGAATGGTGGATTAAGACCCTCGATCAACTTCCAGGCAAATTCAAGCTGACCTTCACGCACAGGGTACAATTGTGTCAGCTAGCACTATACGTCGCCATCTGAATGAAAAGGGACACTATGGTAGGAGACCCAGGAGGACCCCACTGCTGACACCGAAACATAAAAAAGCCAGATTGGAGTTTGCCAAAACTTAGCTGAGGAAGCCAAAATCCTTTTGAGACAATGTGCTGTGGACAGACGAAACAAAATTTTAGCTTTTTGGTAAAGCTCATCATTCTACTGAAAAAGAAATGAGACCTTTAAAGAAAAAATACAGTCCCTACAGTCAAATATGGTGGAGGTTCACTGATGTTTTGGGGTTGCTTTGCTGCTTCAGGCACTGGATGTCTTGACTGTGTGCATGGCATTATGAAATCTGAAGACTACCCAAGAATTTGGGGGGTCCAATGTAGGGCCCAGTGTCAGAAAATTAGGTCTCCGTCAGAGGTCATGGGTCTTACAGCATGACAATGACCAAAAGCACAAGTCAAAATGCACCCAGAAATGGTTTCAGACAAAGCAACGGAGAGTATTGGACTGGCCAGCAATGAGTCCAGATCTAAATCCCATAGAGCACCTGTGGAGAGATCTCAAAACAGCAGTTGGGAAAAGGAACCCTTCCAATCTGAGAGTCCTAGAGCAGTTAGCGAAAGAAGAAAGGTGCAAAATTCCTGTAGAGAGGTGTAAGAAACTCACTGATGGTTACAGAAAGTGATTGATTTCAGTTATTTTTTCCCAGGGCTGTGCTACCAGATATTAATTGAAGGTGCCAATAGTTTTGTCCAGTCCATTTTTGGAGTTTTGCATGGAATGTGTCAGATTTGGCTTTTTTTCTCTCCACTTTTTTGTGTCATACCAATACAAACAAAATAAATAAACATGTGAATGCCTAAACATTTGTATTTGCAACAATTTTCTGCACGAAGTGGTGCATTATCTGACAGAAATGAATGGGTGCCAATATTTTTTGGTCATGACTGTAACTATTCCATAGTGTAACCGATGCAGTGCCCCTGCATGAGCACACATAGGTAACTGATGCATAGTGTCCTCTTCGTGTACACACAAGTATCTGATGCATAGTTTCCATCTGGGCACACACATGTAACTGATGCAGAGTGTCCCCTGTGGGCAAACACAAGTAATTAATGCTTAGTGTCTCCTGCATGCACAGACACTTTTAACTGATGCATAATGTTACCATCATTCAAACACATCGTCACATACCTTTGGGGAGTCTGATTTGACGAGGGTGGCCTCTCTAGCAACTCTGGTCTCAGAGCGCCTGAATGGGGTTCTGGGGTGCAGAGGGGCACAAGTGTCGGATAAAGATGACTCTACCAGTCTCTTTGATGCTGGTAGACCCCGGGTGAGATGTTGACACAGAAGAGAAGGCACTTCGAGGAACGGGTCTTCAGGTTATCCGGGGTCATGGCAGGTCGGATCATTAACAGGTGCACAGCGAGGAACCAGGCGAAAGGCAGGAACGTAGTCAGGAACAGGCCGAGGTCAGCAATATTCACCCAGTACAGTACAAGGCGTCAGGCAAAAACAGTGGTCAGAAGCAAGCTGGAGTCTCAGGAACACAGAAGAGCAGCGAGAAGTCAAGACAAGCAGGTTGGTAATGGGTAATCAGATCAGAATGTAGGAACACGGGTGTAGCTGACAATCACACAGTGGTGGAGGACTGGTTGTCACAGCCTATATAGCCCCAGGGACACCAGAGTTCAAATCAAACGCACACATGTCCATGGAAAGATGCACAACCTGCAAAACCAGGTGCATGCTTAGACCACCAAGCATGAACTGTGGTTCTGGCTTGCTGACACACATGTAACTGGTGCATAGTGTCCATTCTCACAAGCACATGTAACTGACGTATAGTGTCCTCTGCACGCACACACCAGTAACTTATGCATAGTATCCTATGCACGCACACATGTGTAACTGATGCATGGTGTCCCCTGTGGGCATACCCATGTAACTAATGCATAAGGTCCCCATGCACACACATGTAACTGGGTAACACATAACAGAGTAACATGGTGTTTAGACACTTGCTGTGTTAATCATCAAACATTTTTATTCCAGACACAACTTAATGGTAACTGATGATGTTGCAATCAATGAGCTTGCAAATAGAGACTTGCATGACCAGGTTGCCAGACAGCATTTTTAGGTGCCATGGTGACCTGGCACGCAAGATTTGTTCTTCACTGGTTTAAATCTTCATGTCTATATTTCATATAGCTAGGTTCTCCCTTGAGTGACTAGATGACTATAAGACAAGTGCAGTTAGAACCCTTGCTGAGAGGCTGTTATAATAATGGTTTTCCAGATAAGATATTGTACTAAATGGAGTACATTTTCTAATTAACAAAGTGAACCTGCGTTCCCTCTGAACACCCAATGACGTGCAAAGGAATTAAAAAAAGGGAATGGATGATGGAAAAGTATATAGCTTCACTGAGCTAAATGCAAAACAGGAAACACGGCTTGTCTGTATAATGAATATGTTTTTCCTGGGTATAGAATTACAAATTGTACAGATTATATAAAACATTAACATTCAATAGAATAATTACATTAAAAGGATCCTGTTAAGCAAAAAATATGCAGCTTGTATTGTTGATTCGGTGGTCTGTAGTTGAGTAGTCTGAGTCTTTTATCTTTATTCTTCACTGATTTCTTTATAAGTCACCGACTAAGGAAAAGGATGTGTTCACTTCATGGATTCTGTGGTATCTTAGTGATTGCACCTTTGAAAGTAAGTTGGCAATATCAGCTCTTATATTTTTAAACTGTCAGGTTCTCTTTAAGCTGACTAAATTCACAAAATATTCATCATCTAAGGGACGCTGCATAATATTTGAAATCAAACACCATTGCAAAATAGGTGTGAATCATACATTTCAGGTATTTTTAACACCAGAAAAAAGACAGAGGAAAAAGTTTCTGAAACACAACAGAGCACCTAATATGGACCAAGTAATCATGCCTGAACACTAGGTCGATATAAAATTTGCTACTTTATATGTTTTTCAGCTAGGTGTATAGCTGTTTGCCAGAAGTTCAGCTTTCTTCAATTATATTTTTGTGGATACATTTGGCGTTAGCCTAGGAATTCAACTCCGAATCTCCAATGCTGAGCTACAGTTTGCTGGTTTGAGATATTCGTGATGGAATGTTATGTTTGTTTTAACTGTAGACTGATTATTATCTTTGGAAAGTTTAATATCAGAATTTCTGTATCTGTAAAATGTGTGTTGGCGTACATGTAAACAGACATCACAGACTGGCAAAAGAGCTATCAATACATTTAAAAAGGTTAAGGCCATATTCACTGTTTAGATAAGTGCATTTAATTTCATGCTCTTCTTATGCACATGTTGGTATGTGTTTTGTTGTGATTACTTGTTCTTGTCTGAGGGAAAAAAGATCTTTGTGTGCTTGTCTAATGATCCAGGTGTAAACAACCACTTATGATTAAATCAGTTCTCCAGATGATACTGTATCTGGATACGCAAATATTAGGCCAGATAAGGTCATGATCATCCCATGCCAGCGGACCTTAAAAAGGTGCCCTTGGTGTCTTTTTGACTTCCATTAACCACTGCACAGCACTAGTGAAATAAATGATATGGTCTAATGCACAGAGACACTCATAGACTTTCATTTGTAGGGGATAATACTTATATTGTGTTTTCATGGGTTAAGGGAGAGGGTACTTTGTAGGTTAAAGTGACATCAAAGGCAAAAAAAAGGTGAGTCTAAACTGCTGTTTGAGCGGGTTTAAAAAAAACCAAAAAAACTTTTTGCATATATCTACTGCTTGCTAGCAGTAGATATATGCAAAAAAAACGGGAGGGTTTAAATATCCTTTAATATGTGATGATGCTTTGTCATTTATTCAAGGCTTTTAATCACTATCTACTTGCAGGACAGTCTTATATATGATTCAATTCTTTGATGGCTCATCCAATAGTGGGTAGTCACATTCAGCTGGACTTATTCTATAATGTTAAAGACATTTTACTACTCATCCAAGTAGCTCCATCAACGCTAATGAATGTCAGGGTGATTTAAGGCTGAAGAAAAAGCAGAGCAGGCTCTACATTTTTTTTTCAACACAACAGAGTGTTTTGAACTGCTAACATATGTCAATGCAAGGCAGAACCAATACGTTATATAGCTTAATGTAAAAAGTAAACAACAACAAACCCCCCCCAAAGTAACGCAAAGCAACATATGTTAACACACTACTAACATACCTCCATTGATTCTAGTTTTTGCCTCCGATTTCTGAATGCACCCTTATACCTTTAGGCTGGGTTCTCACCTAGACTTATCAAATATGCGTGTTTGTCGTGCGTTTCTACTGCGATTCGTTGTAAAAAAAACGCGCGTTTCCGAGGGCTACTTGGCTGTATGCCAATGGATACACGCAGCAAATACGCCCCAAAGAAGCTCCTGTACTTCTTTGGGCGTAGGTAAAACGCCCAGGTGGGAACCATGCCCATAGGCAATCATTGGTTTTCACATGTTGAGCGTTTTACAGAGCATGGGAACGCGCTGTAAAACGCCCAGGCCTTAGTCTTCTTGGATAATCACCATGTGCCTTGACACTTTCCATGGTGATTAGATTAAGGTGGTTGTGTTACCTGTATGGGTATAAATGGTGGGGTATGTTCCTGACAATCATTACAGCTGAGGAAGCTACTTGGATGAAAAGCAAAAGGCCTTCAACGTTACAGAATAAGTCCAGTTGAATGTGGCTAATTACTACTAGGAATGGATAAAGAAAACCTTTGCAGACATCTTTGGAGGCTTGTTCAATAACCAATTCTGATCTAGTCATGCACATCCTATTCTCACAAAAGAATTGTTTTGCTAATGCTCTTTACTTCATGCCATGTTCAGCTTTAATAGGAAAATGGTTTGCAGTGTTTAACAATGCAGTCCTGTACATTTGTATTTTTTCCCCAGACTGTCCCCCGTCCCATAAAAGTATGTAATGCTGTGGCTAACGAGAGGATTTTTACATCTGGCACATGAGGCCCACAGAAAATCTGCAGATAATTATAAGGCGTATGGGCACCTTAAGGCTTTTCTTGTATTCATCTGTAATAAACAGGTAAGGTGCCCATACACCTTACAATTATCTGCAGATTTTCTGTGGTCAGATGGAAAACGTGCAACAGATTGGCCCAGGTGGAGATTACTCCCTCCACACTGTTAAGTGTAGATGGAGGAATCTGTTGCACCTTTTCCATCTGACCACAGAAAATCTCCAGATAATTGTAAGGTGTATGGCCAGCTTTATGTAGTATACAGGACTGTCAGGCAAAACGAGAATAGTATGCTATGCTAGATTTGCGTTTTCTGAACTATTTTCATATGCCTAGCATCACTGCTGTTGAGGTTTTCTAGTATACAAGTTTATTTTTGGCTCAAATCCAAAGGCTGATGTAGAAGTAGTAATTTAATGTATAATTGATCTTTATCATATCCTCCTGGGATTCTAAACGGATGGGCTTTCTCAGGCTAGTGCTTTCAAACATGAATGCTATTTCCCTGCTCGATATTATTTCCTAGCATTTAGAGCACATTTGTTGCATACCTGAAAAATCTTCTGTTTATTTTTATGTAGGTGTACTCCCCTAGTTCACCGAAAAAAAACCAAACAAACATGTTTTGCCTTAAACTGACATTAAAGTAAAAAATATGTTTCCCTCCCCCCAATGTTAATTAAAGCACTTACCTTAAGGCCCGGTTCACACCTTGGCGTTTTGTAGTGCGTTCCTACGCTCTGCAAAACGCTCAAACAACGAAATCCCATTATTTCCTATGGGTAAGGTTCACACCTTGGCGTATTACAGGCCGTATGAACGCGCTACAAAACACCCTACGCCCAAACAAGTACAGGAGCTTCTTTGGGGCGTATTTGCCACGCGTATCCATTGGGTAAAAACTGTAAAAACGCGCGACAAACGTGCATATTCGATACGCCTAGGTGTGAACCCAGCCTAAATGATGTTTCTTAATCTGAACTACTTCTTCTTTCCAGTCCTTTTCATCTGTTCCTCCAGCGCTGCTGCGGGTCACTGATCCAGCGCTGACTCCTCTGCTTGCTGGCACTTCCTGTCCCACGGCGACTGCATGCGGGTGCACGCGTCCATAGACTTTTTCAGATTTTTCAGATTTTCAGACGGGAGCGCGCAGTGAGGACAGGGGTAAGTTTAAACCGCTTCTAAAGCATTTTTTTAAATGTTTTTGCCTATATCTACTGCTTGCTAGCAGTAGATATATGCAAAACAAATAATAGTTTAATAACCCTTTAAAGGCGCCTTATGATCAAATATTTAAAATATATATACTTGTCTTTAGACATATTACTCTGGGCACAGGTGCATCTTAAAGTGCATCTAAATCCAAAGTAAAAAATGAATATATTGTAGCTTACAAGTCCCTAGTGTGGTGAATGCATTAATTTTCTTTTTTCCAGGCTTTTCCCCCTTAATTTTCTGTATTTATGGGCATATTTTTGGTTGTCATATACGCTGGACTTGTCTATATGACAACATGCATGACAAAACATGTCTGCCTTAGCAGATAAAAGCAGTAAGGAGTTGAGCAATAACTAGTAAGGAAATTAGAATAACATTAAGCAGGGTGGAGGCAGAGAGTCCCTGGACGGGGGTCGACAAAGACCAACACATATCCTCCTACTTTAAAAAAGTGGGGGCATTGCTTCATGTTGATTATGACTTTTCTGCAGATTATAAGGGTTTAGCGGCCCAGTGTTTGTGATTGTCATGGGCCCCACCTCCCTTAGGCTGGGCTTTACAGTGAGAAACCTGGTAAAAATGAAAGGCACTCTTGTTTGGCTTTAGAAACAAGAGAAGAAAGTTGCCATTTTGAGGCTTGGCTTCTCCTGATAGGGTAAGTGGCAGTCCAGTACTTACCACCAGCATTGCATTGTGATGCAGTGAAAAAAAGTAGTGCATGCACTATTTTTTCCACCTCAATGCACGGTATTGCAGTACTGCATGTTGCACTGGGGTGGTGATGCCTTGGGTTGCCATTCAAATGAATCACAGTGCATCTAGAGCATGGTAATGCAATCCAAGTGTGTTGTGTGATAGCGTGCGTTAGAGTTAATAGAAAATCATGCAATTTAATACTATGCACACATGAGCTGGCGCTAATTTGGAAGATATAAAACCATCAACACAACAATGTAGGATGCAAGGCATAAACAGGGCTATTCACAAAAGGGTGAAGAGTTTGGAGAAGGCAGGAGAAGTGAACAATCTAGGACAACATAGCTGAACTGGAAAGTGAGCTGAATTGGAGAATTTTTCCAAATCAGCTATTTTGTCCTAGATTGTTCACTTCTCCTGCCTTCTCCAAACTCTTCACCCTTTTGTGAATAACCCTGTAAGTGTTCTACAACTAATGGGTTAGTAAGTCCACATCGGCCATGCTCCTCAGGTCTGACAGACATTATGGCTATGGCAAGCTGCCTAACAAGGCCTGCTAGTGAAAGCAAAGATTTGAAAGGGGTCTCCAAATGTTTATCAGTGGTATCCTGAAAACTGGAGCAGTCGATATAGTCAGCGTTTTGTTAGGGCAGGATATTCTTGGATTTACAGTGTGAACAGCCCACTTTTTAAGAAATTCCTTATCAAACAGATATTGGTCTGCAAACCAGTTTGGAGGAGTATTAAACAGGTTGCCATAAGGAGTGTACTGGAAGGTTTTGACAATTCTGGTCCCATTCAGGGATCCCAGACTGGTAACAACACTAGCAGAAGCTTCAAGCTGTTCCATTTTCATTGTGACACATGCATCATCGATAAGAGTCGAAATTGTATGCCTTAGCCTGAGAGCTATTTCGCCTGATTGAGACCTCTCAAGAACAAAATCATCCATATTGTATTTGCGAGACTCTCTGTTAGACAGTTCATATGCAGCAGGAGCCTCAGAAGCTGCCACAGTTGCAGGAACATCAGAAAGATTCTGAATGGGGAAAGCGTAAAACTATCCTTACAACCTTTATGTGGCCCACACAATCTGGCATAACTCAAAAAACAGAGTTGCAAAGGAGGTAACTCCAGTTTTTACAACATACTTCAAAATAATCTTGACTTCTCAGAAAGCTCATAAATGTGAGGAAGTGAGGAATTGTGAGGAATGTGAGGAATTTATAAATGTGAGGAAGATCCGAATATGACAGCTTCCATATAACAATGGGAGCAAGCAGAAGGCCAACGCATGACACTCATGGCATATAGACCACTGGGAAGTTTAAAAAAAAAAAACTTCTAGATGGTACCTCACGCCTTTTTCCATTCTCATCTCCTCTTTGTTGGCATGACTGTGGCCACATAGGCAATCTATGCCACCTTTTCTGGTTTTGTAGAAGTCTCATAAGCTTTTGGCATTCCATGTTGAAATTGATGGCTAACTTCACAGGTATCCTTACCAAACCCCTTCCCATAACTGTTTTTCTGAATAATACAATAGAACTACAGTACATCAAGCTACTCATAGATCTGTTATTATACACAATTTATTTGCCACCAGGCTCCTTATGGCACAATATTGGCGATCTTCAAATATTCCATCTATAGGAGAAGTCCTTAATTTTTTTAAAAAATGTCACTGTACATATTAAAGGCTAATAGCATACAGACAAAACTCTCAGGATTTATGCCATCATAGACGCTTGGCTCGAATTTTCTAAGGATACTACCTGGCGTGTTTATATTACTTACATTTTTATTACTTATTAACTTAGTTTTGTATGTAGGCAACTAGGGTTGCACAGATACCAATTACAGTACTCGGTACAAGTACGAGTACATGTACCGATACTTTTGAGCTCCAAGACTAGACTAGAGAAACATTCAAAAATTAGGAGGCGGCTGTCATGTGTAAGGAGCACACGGAGCTCCTGCGATTTGTACATCTCTGTTTTAATGTATGATTTTGTTTTTATAAATATAAATAAAGGGATACACAGATACCAGTTTTGCGAGTACAAATACTGGTACTTGCCAAGTACTTACAAGTACGAGTACTGATACATTTTTGTTTATTGCCATGTGACAGTTTTTCTAAAACAATACAGACTAATGATTTCAGGACAGTGGTGGAGCGCCAGAGCCAGGTCCCAGCTGCAACTGCTGCAACCCTGGTAGTTCTCATGAAAATGCCAAGTATCGGCACTTGTACTCGAAAAGTATCTGTGCATCCCTATAGGCAACCCACTACCAGTCTGTACACCTGCCCAATTTGTACCCTCTCATACTCTTTACCATTTTACTTCCACTCCTCCCCTCCATCCTTATCCAAATCGCTATTCTATTTCCTTCTTCCTTCCTGCAACCTTTTTCTCCCCATTCTTCTAATGCAGTGGTTCTCAACCTTTCTAGGGCCGGGACCCCTTGGTAACATTTGCCAAGTTGTGGTGACCCCAAAGGTAAAATGTAGGGATGACGCGGCTGCTGTAGCGACAATCAAGGCACTGAGACATTTCCCGATCTCTGCAGCTGCGGACTGGGAAAATGGAATGCATAGCTAGAGGTGTGTTTTACATATTTTTTTGCTTGAATACATACATATTGCACCCTCCCTCTGCTGCTGTCAATCACTAGAAGGGGACCTGATATAGAACTTCAGGTCCCCCTCTGCTGATTGGCAGCATCAGAGGGCGGGTGCAATTGCTAGTTTGCTATTGGCTTTTGCACAGTGAAATAGCCAATAGGACTAATGCATCTCATACACAATTACTGTATTACCTACATCCTATAACACGCTGATTAGTACCAGAGGTTTAAACTATTCTATTACTGTGGTTAGTTAAATTTAATCTAACATTGTTTTTGTTTTTTGGGTTCACTACATTTACCTTGTTTCATTTTCCATACAATGCCCATTAGCTTGTTTCTACCCTCTTAATCTTGGTTTAGCCACTAGCGTCTCCTATTATGACATTGGGTCATTTCCAATTTGCGCTATCTCTCTATTTAAATCTTATTGTAAACTTGTTTTTGTATGAGTGTTGTACTCCTCTTTTTTTATTCTTCAATAAAAATGTAAAATTAAAAAAAAAAAGCATAACTGCAGAGAACTCTTCCCTGGATAAGGCACAAGGGGGGCCAGACCGGATGGAGGCATGGGAGTCTCCTGAGGAGAGAGATGACTCAAGTAGAAGACAATGATCCAGGCTGTTGGTATCAAGCCTCTTGATACCAACGCAGGCCAACCCCTGTTAGGGACAACGCAGGCCACCCCTGTTAGTGACTCATGAGCTGGACAGAACTGTTACAGTGGGACTGTTCCCCTTGAGCTTGGGATGTGACATGTTGTACTGATTTCACTGGAACCAGACAAAAACCTAGGTTCACTCTTAACCAACTGCTTAAATGAAGAGGTTTATGGCCAGAGGTTAGAAGGTATATCTTGCAGATTGGAGCAATGGCAGGAAGAAACTATGCCACAGTGAAGGAAAGAGGGTGGAAACAGAGTAGGGAGTATCTAATGATGTAGCGCTTCTCATCAGAGACTGGATGACCCCAAAGGCTGTACCACAGTTCTAAAACTGGAAAGCATTCAGTAGAGTGTAGATGAAAAAAATGAAATTGATATTTATAAAAGGGGGTAAAGATTTCTCAACAGAGAAAAACATCCATCCTTTTAGGACACTAGCAAAAAAGGGAGCATGCTGGCAGTGGGAAGGAAAGTCCAAATCCTCCTGTAGGTGGCAGTATAGTCTAAGATTAAAGTGACATTAAAATCACATATCCTTTCCTCCCCTCCCCACCATGCTGTTTTAAGGACCTACCTTAAATGATTGCTCTTGATTCAATCATCTTCTTCCTTCCACTTGTATTCAGCAATCCCTCCAGCACTGGTGCTGGTCTCTGATCCAGCGCTGACTGCTGTGTCTTCTGTGTCCCATGGTATCTGTCCGACGTGCACGCTCCTGGCTGCTTACATTGACTTACACTTTTCTCCTCGCCGAAGATCTCTACTGCGCATGTGCCCACCCCATCATCATGCCCGGCTGCTTGAAATGCTCCAGATCTTCAGATGGGAGCAAGCATTTTTGGTAACTTTTTAAAAAAATGTTTTTGCATATATCTACTGCTTGCTACAATAGAAATATGCAACCCCCCCCCAAACAAAATTAGAGTTTAATTATATTTTAAGTGAATCCTGTATCCCTTAATTAACAATATAGAGATTACATTTTTGTTCTAGATACTAAATTGTAACACTAGCCAACTCCAGTTTTCTTGGTTTTGGATAGAAAAGGCAACAGATCATCAGTGAGATTTTTTTTGTCTGTGTCCCTGTGACGGACCCCGGGTACCCCGACTGGGTATCTCCGCCAAAGAGCGTCTCCTGCCTGCCAAACCCCACTCAGCCAGCAGATTCGCAGTAACCAGCCCCTAACCCCCAATCACGAGGCAAAACTCATGTTGACGCTTCAACATAGAAAGAGCAACTCCTTTATTAAACACAGGACATTCACTTTAGAGACACTGGGAGGGATACAACCCCTCCCCCTCATGACAAGCACAGATAACAGATTACACAGTGAATCAGACATTTACATACACAATCAAACAGTACAATAGGGTGAGCATCAGATAACAGGTGGGGGGGGGGAGGGGGGGGGGAGCTATGCAACTTATATACAACTGACTTAACTTAAGTCTCCAATTTGACTAGACAAACCATGTGGCCAAATCCTTGTCCTCCACCATTTTAAAACATATATTTCCCAGAGGGCAACAGTCACTGTCAAAATCTCCAGTTCTCTTGCTGGGCCATAATCGGTGGGTCATAATCGGTGGTGCAGTCCGTCACAGTCCCTTTTAGTAATTTTCCCTCGCTTCCTGTCCATGGGACAACATTATCATTGTGGCATGACATAGGGAGAACTCTCCAGGGGGGTCATACACCAATTAAAGTGTTTTATTAATGATTGTGTCTCTGTTAGAGTGGTTTTCTCTTAATTTCTATCCTATGAACAACATTACTAATTACTAATCTTGATCCTTTTGGGCAAAGTTGCACACCTCACCACTTCAACATGCAGTCTTAAATTCCTCCTACACATATGTGGTTCTTTTTCTTCTATGTCTTCTATGCTGATTTTGGGGGGTGGTTTTTCACTTTTTACTGAGTGTTATATATATATTTCAGCAAAGAGGAATAGGTCAGAGAAAAGAAGCTTCATTAAGAGGAAACCAGCAGGAAAGGCTAGGTCACAGTTCCATGGGAGTAAAGGCAAAAGCAGCAGGGAGGAGCAGGCCAACAAAAAGCAGCAATAAAATCAGAAAAGCAGCAGGGAGGAATAGATCATAGAAATAGAGCTGTAAAAGAAGAATAAAAGTACTGTAAAATATCAGTACTGTCCATGAAATGGAGTTCTATGCGAGTTATGATTAGTGAATAGTATTAATGAAGTTAAAGAAATAATGGAACATGATATTTCACTAGATATTTCAGCTTTTAGTGAACAGCAAGCTGTGAACAGAATGTTACAATGAGACTGCACACAGCTAAGCAAAAATCAGGATAATTGGAATTGGGCATACTCATAAGCGGTCCAAGTTTTCAGACATTATGATTGTTCACAACAATGAATACAGAATGATAAGGTTCCCACAGCTGTTTCAGTTGCACCATAACCATACTTACTTTGGCCATTGCATGTCTTAGTGTGCCCACACACCTTACGATAATCGTACGATAATCGCGGGAAATCCCGCGATCGTACGACTATCGTAAGGTGTGTGGAAGCCGTGCGACCTCTACTACTGTAAGGTTGCACGACTTTTAACTTATGAACATGTTCGAAAACCCGCCGAGCATCGTATGATGTTCGACGGGTGTGTAGCATGTTCGTAAGATAAAAGCCGGACGGGCCGGGCACACTGCCCGTTCGGCATTGCGGTCATCGGTAAGCCCGCCCCTCGGGGGGCGTGGCTTGCGATCATCGTAAGTACGATCTGCCTGTCCAAGGCAGATCGTACGTTTTTTAAATTACCTTACAACCATCGCAAGACAGAAGTCTTGCGATGGTTGTAAGGTGTGTGCCCAGCTTTTGGAAACTGCCAATGCTGAAGTTTAGTTCCATCACACCTGGGAGTGTTGTAAAAAATAAAGTGTGTGTGTCGGAATGAGCTGTGGTGCGTAAGGTTGAATGAAGTGCCATGTTGTGACACTTCGAAGAAGTTAATAAAAGTAAAAAGTAAACACTGTGTAACAACACATTACACCACCCCTACACAACACACACCAGCGCACATTATAGCATGCTGGCTGGTGTACTGTTAACTTGTTAGTCTGCTCACAAAGCAGGACTTGTACAGTGCCAAATGGGTACATACTTTATTGACTTACTCTACTAAATTGTAAATTGGTTATAAATGTTTTCTCTTACTTATTTTTCTTGTAGATCTCCCTGGACAAGATGGAAAAGTTGCTTTTGTAACTGGAGGCTCAAGAGGAATAGGATATTATACAGCAAAACATTTAGCTAAACATGGAATGCACGTGATAATAGGTAAGGGACATTGTTTAATTGTGCACTTGTTCTAACAGTTATCTTTGTATTCTTCCCTTAATTGGGCATATGGTTAGAACATGTTAGGTTTGGGGTTAAATTCAATTTTGGGACATAGAGCTTGTATGTTGATTCTAGGAGCCTTGGTTTATCCCACAACCCAAAAGCATACTGGTAGGTTAAACTACATCTGAATACATTGGACCTAGTTTAAATTTACTGCTTTGGTGTTGGTAGTCACCAAAATTGTGTTAAGTTAGAAGGAGGTGGTTACCAAAAATTGGTGATTAATATGACTTATGGAAGCTGTATATAGTTTTTTTTAAAGACAACAATCAGTATTTCAAGTGCAGTTACCCATTACAGCCAATTATCCTTCATTGTTTTAAACTGCTAAAAAGATTGGCTTCCTGTGTTTTCATATACTATTGACCGTTCAGCTGCATTAATAATATCTTAAATACTTTGACCATATGAGGTATACCCCCTTATACCTACCCTAAGTACATACTTTAGCACTGCTTTTCCTACTCTGAATTATGTAAACACCAGACCAGACTGTGAAATAAAAACTTAGTCTAAAGACATTGGGCATGCTTTGTATAGCCCGGTCACCCCTCTCTGCAACATTGCAGTGTAATCTTTGAGACACGGCTGTCAGTTTGACAACCAGGCCTTTGTATATTTTTCAGGAGTGATATTGTGTGAATGAAGTCCACAAACAGTGGTTGCACACTTCAACCATAAATGTTAAGTAATAACATATTTTGATGTAGTGCTTGTGTGCAGATCAATGGCTAGTCCTTTAATTAGCAGCTTTAAAAGTAGTAATTAAACATTTATTTTCTTTATTTACCTTATTAACACTTAGTTAACCCTAATAAATGCCCCATATAATTATTGTTGTTTTGTGCTCTTTTTCCATTTTGCTTGTTTTATTTGTCTTTTTTTCATAATGTTTCCTTCCAAAAAATACACAAAACCTTTATACCAGTTGTAAAAGGCTTTGCAGTGTTTGGTAGCAATGGTAAAAATAATTTAAGTGTTATAATAAACAAGACAAGTTGCAATATAATTGCCAATTTGTATCTGCAGTACACTCAGTTGTTTTAACACTACCTCTGGTCAGACAGAAAAAAATGTTTTTTTTTAAATTCATTTTTATGTCTTAAAAATGTCTAGAAAATATGAACTTCAAAGACTGAGCTACCAAGAAAGCCTTTTTTGTCTCAGTAAATTTTGGGGACCAAAATAGAATATTCTAGCGCGATTAATGAGCCAATTGCCAAGATGTTAAAAAATAAGTCTCAACGCATAAATGGTTACATTGTCATAAAAAAATTACTTTAGCGTAACTGAAAATGTAAAAATTTGTCCTGGATTATTCTCACATAGTAAGTTGGATGGGCCAGTACCTACCTTGGCCCAACAGACTTCACAGACATCTTCCTGCAATTTGACCATGTGAGAGTTTTACATCACTCAGCACCCTTTAGATCAGTAACATCACCTCTACCTAAAAGCCCACTGTGGTCTGAGCGAATATAAACCCCACAAAACTGAAATACAAAACACAGAGAGTGCCTCCATCTTGTAAAACTTTTTAATAAAAGAAAATGAAAACAGTTGGAAATATACTCACAAAGGGAGATAGGTAATAGGCATAAACAGATCAGGTAAAACAGACTTAGCCAGCCGGCTATCTGTCCTTCTTGGTTGACGCGTTTCCGAGGTCACGCCTCCTTCATCAGAACCAATCATGGTCTCTGTGTTTTGTATGAAACAGGTGTGATTGCAGGCTGGAAATATGCTCTAGAGCAGTGTCTTAACCTTCTTTTGGTCACGGCAACGTATGGAAAAAATCTAAAGGCAGCCCAGTCTAAAATGTCCTAGTTTTCAGGGGGGCAACACACAAAAACACACACAAAAGTGGGTTTCCCCCTTCACATCAAAGTGCCCTCTTCAAATCAAGATCTCCCCCTTTTCACATCAGAGTCACCCTTTCCATCAGAAGCCCCCCTTTTACATCAGAAGCTCATTTTTCATATCAGACTCCCCCCCTTTCACATCAAAGTTCCCCCTTTACTTCAGGAGCCCCCTTCACATTAGTCTTAATAAACGCCCCCCCCCCCCCCCCATTTTCACATCAGAGGTCCCCCTTTACATCAGAAGCCTCCTTCAATCTTGATTCCCCCTTCACATCACAGTCCCACTACCACAACATTTTGGGGCACCCCTGAGGAGGCCAGGAATCACACCATGGAACTCTGGCTGAGAAAGGCCGCCCTAGGAGATTGACAGAGAATAAGGGCATAAAACTGCTAAAGATCGCTGCCAGCATAGCCTCTTCACAGACTAATGCTCCCATATTTATGCTACCTATAGTCCCCTTCAAATTACCAGCCCCAGGGCTGCATCATAAGTAGCAAAGGCCAAAAGTTGGGCACTAGGTTTCTAGATAAATCATGAAATAATGCTTGGTGCAATAATACTTTTACATATTGTGCATACTACCAAAACAATTCATGACTAAGAAAGCAAAATGCTGTTTATACCACTATTGTATTGTTTTATGTCTATAACACACACCAACAATTACATTTATTTAAAGCATAAACAGTATTGTGCAACGGTTGTAAATATTTCATTGCAGTTCAGTGAATAAACATTCAGTTCATCCATTACAGCAGGAAACAATGAAGCTGATGGCAATGAAGCAGTGAGACGAATACAAGAAGACACCCTAAATGAGAAAGGTATGCATTTTGTATGAACCCGCTAGCATGAAAGCAAAGCAGATAAAAGAGCACAAGCTGTATTAGTAATACTGTTTAGTGGACCATACGATTTAGTTGAGTGGGTAAGTCATAAATAAACATTTCAATAATTTTATATTTTGAAATTAATTTTATTTGCATTTATTTTGTATAGCTCTCTTTTTAAAAATGATTTGCAAATGCATTAGCAATACTAGCAATGCATCTAGTTAGATTGCGAATTCCGGTTTGATAAACATGCAAGCAAAGGCACATTTCATTATGATTGCATTGATAAAAATATTCATACGTAATATCCAACCTGGAGTATATCTTTTTCTTTTTTTTTTTAAGATGGAGTAGGGAATTGTTAAAACCCCTGTCCGGGTCCTGCCCATTTGAGAAACTTCCCTTCACAACAGGAAATGAGAGAAAATCATTGCAAAGTGAGATAAATCCCCTCTTAGACAGTTATCACTAGCACAGTTATCCCCATTGGATTGAACTCAAAATGTTGGATTTTTCCTCACTTTCAGTTGCAGTGGATGAGAATGTAAATCTCCCCAGCAGGGACACAAACAGCCAAAAAACATAACAGAGGTTTTAACAATTTTTCACAAACATGTTTTGGCTTAAGATATGTTTAAAGCTGAATTAAGGGCAGCTGAAAGAGCCTACTATGCTAGTGTTTCTAATTGCAGGAATCAGTGGAGTTTTTTTTCCTAGAGTTAGAGTAATTAAGATCTACTTTGAAGGCAGGAAGGAAGTGAGTTTGGAACCATCCATACATGCCTTTGCACAATGATGTGTGTTTCTTCTACCAGTCAATTAGGACACTTTAGACACTTAAAGGAGAACTATGAGGTGAGTGCTTTTCACTCACCTCATAGTTCTAGCCGAACTGTGACAATGAGACTATCACAGGTCGGCTCAGTAGATCGGGAGGTGAGCGAACACATACCGGCGTTCGCTCACCTCTCGATCCTGTGACAGGGGAGGGGCTGGATTCCCACGTCCCCGCTCCGATCCGCCAGCGATGACAGGCGGAACAGAAGGGGGAGGGGGCGGGTACAGCTGGCTCTGCCTCTAGATAGGCAGAGCCAGATGTCAGTCACGCAGCTGGGCGGATCCCAGCATAATTGTCGGGATCCGCTTCAGCTGCAGCGTCTCAGTATACCGCGAGCAGCAGCTCACGGTATACTGCACCCTCTCAGTATACCGCGAGCTACAGCTTGCGGTATACTGAGCCTAGGTTGACGGGAGGATGCTAGTTTGTGTCCTCCCGTTACCCTAAGGAGAACTATCGGGAAAAGCCTTAACCCCATAGTTCTCCTTTAAGGTTGCACTCCAGACAAACAGCTAAACACACAGATCAAATAGATGCTTGTGAGCTGCTTTACCTGCCAATGTATTATCATTCCTTTCAATCGAGTTCTAAGATTTACTTAGCTCTGCTACACAGCACAGCCCTCTCTAGCAGAGGAGGATACATGGATTTGATCTGCAGTTCACACCCTGTGATTGGACAGTGAAAAGAGAAGCAGAAGACTGGCAAACTCAACTTGCTGTCATTTTGCTCTCTTCATATTAGTATGCTCCTGGCACTTGAGCACAACTGACTGACATATGGTGCTGCTTCTACCTTTCCCAATCACAGCTATGCTGTACAGGAACTGCAAGGGGCTGATACCAAGTCAAATTAAGGTACCTACACTTGTTGCAGGTATATAAATACATTTGGGGATGTATTCATGACTACAAAACCACATTCATTTATGTATTTTTTTATGTCTGGTGTACAGCTCTAAGCAGATTGGGGGTGATTTAACTGGAGATAAGGAGCTTGCTTCCATTTGGATTGCCATGTTATCATTTATTAAGTAGATACACAGTTGTAAGCTTTCTCTTTGTTGAAAAACTTCAGCATCATTTTATAGTATTTTATAGAGCATAGGTGTTAAAGACAAGGTATAATTTGTATAGCCTAATGCTGGCCATTCACATAACAGTATGTTGGTCTGATATAATAATTGGTTTGATATTGTTATTTGTGTCTTAGAAGTGTTTGTTGGGGCAAAAAAAGGCAGTACATATGTACAAAACATGCACTTTTCCCAATATTTATCCCTTTAATTATTTCGCTGGGCAACCCATTTTTCATTTTTAAGAGCTCATTCACACCATCTGCATTCAGGCTACGCTGGATGGTTTTTGCCACAGCACCCCGAATGTAAGACAAGGCAATTTGCCTTGTTGTGGATGGGGACAGTCCATACCACCATGTGCTGGTGGTGTGCGCTTAAAAAAGTACGGCATGCAGTACTTTTTTAAAGCGCACCACGGTTAGATGCAACCGCAATGCACTGCGGTGAGCACATAGAACATAAAATGTCACTTGTGACATTTCAATAAAATTCTCACAAATAAAAAAACGGCTCGATCGAGCACATCAGCACTGTAGGGGCACATGCACACCACCAGTCGTGTGGTCGAGCTTGGCTGTTGATGGGAACAAGCCCTAACACACATGTTAAAATGCATATTTTTAGTTACTGCAAACTACCAAAACCTAATAGGTCAAAAATAAATGACTTTATCTATACAACATTATTATCATGCTATATGCTTACTAGCTTGTGGATGTATTGTCCAATATTGTTGGTTCATTACACTTTAAGCACACATGTTCTTAAAAAGAACTGGCTAATGAAACAAGTATGTATGATATGGCAGTTAAGCTAAATTTACACATTCACTAAAAGAGTTGCTTGGCTGGTCTTTCAAATGATTCACTCACATATGCCAAATAGAAAATGGCGTACTGAGCCAAACTTCTGTGTTTGTGGAACACTGAACCGTGCTACATCATGATGGGGTGAATGTTGTATGCAGCATTTAATGCAGCTAAGCATGCATTTCAATGGCTGGGGGCCCACCAGGGGAGCTTTATCAGTGTGGCCAAAGCAGACATTGCATGTACTTTGTGTACAGTCTTTGTGTATTTAGCCTTAAAGCAGAAGTAAACCCTTGTTAAAAATGGTCCCCAGAAGCTTTTAGCCATAATGTGCTTGCGTGCACAGCATGTTGGCACATTGTTGCAGTCTTACCTATCAATACAATCTCCTCTAGCTCTGCAATGTTAGCACTCCCCTCTGCCACTGTTGCTTTCATCTTCGGCTGACTTCTCTCCGCGTTCTTCCAGGTTCAGACTCTTCTGCCACTTGATTGTCTGGCTCCAGTTGACGTAACTCTCATACATGTGCATGGGAGTTAGTTTGTCTAGGCAGAAAGTCGTTCCAAGACTGTACACTGAACAGCACATGAGCAGAAAAAGTGTAATATATAGAGCAATATTTTAATTTTTATTATGCTGTAAGGGGTTACCTGAAGCATTATTATCTAAATTCCCATGTGCTGTTTTAAAACTTACACTGGTGCTCATGTTTTCTACTATAAGCTGGCAAATGGACAAAAATGTAAATAAATATATAACAATTTTTAATCATATTTTTTTATAATGTCTTTTATTATTTTTTTGTTGTTTACTGTAAACAGTGACAACTGACGCCTGATGGTTTTAGCTATTATTGAACCTCTCTGTGTGCAAGTTACAGCTGAAGCTAGCAAGGCTGTTTATAAACTAACCTCATGTGATCCTCATGATTGGTTCCCAGTCAGTAGTGTAGACCAGTGGCAGTCAGTCACAGCGTGGTCTCAAAACCAGGGACGTGCACAGGTGTCTGACTGTAGCTACCCCGGTCATGCTATACTGATATTTCTGATTCCTAGTTATATTGTGTAATGTATTTATTAACTGTGAATTCAAAGACTTTGTATTTGATATGTGGAGATGCTGTCATTCCATTTTCTTCAATAAGTAGCTTTGTTTGGGTAGAAATGCCTTGTAGCTAGCTACAGATCTCTACATTTTGAAAAAATATATTTTTGGTTAGCATTTGTAGTACTTAATCTAAACAGCATATATACATTTGTTTGAATGGACTAAACAATAATCTGTACATATACCCTAAATATGGTTGTAGAAATAGGGGGAAAACAGACTGATACTGTAAATAAATATATAAAATAACTTATGTACTTGTTTGACTACCAGATACAACCACCTCTGTCTGGTGGGTAGAAGATGCAATAACAAGTATAAGTATTTGTACAGCGCTAATACCTTCACAGTGCCATTTTAAAGGTAAAAAATGTACTGTGATGCAAAGAAATTGTGTCATTTTATTTTAGGATTTCTGAATGCAATATTAAAAATAAAGCAGAAGGACACATTAAATATATGTTTTTTGCCACAGTGACAATGATCAAAACCCAATGACTTTTGCTTATTAAAAACAAATATGTAGTTTAATCCTTGACTTGTAAGATGAATGATAAGTAGGATACGTTTATGGTAATTCCCTTAAATCCTGAACAAACAGGAAACTTGTGTAGTTTTAAAAAAGTAATATGTAATTAGATTCGGATTACTCTTTTAACAGCCTAGGCAAGTGCATACAACCTAGTTGGTTTAATGGCATATGCTAATGTGATCATTGTTTGTAATTGAGTTTTCGGTATTTAGAAGACACGGTGTTCAGAGTTATATGCATAGCTTTAACACCCCATTCAAACCTGGCTCTGGTCCCTTGTGGCGCTTTACCACAGGTATGTTAATGTGTTGGATTTTATGCATTAAAGTAGGTTGTGTTGTTTAGATTGGGCTGCCAACGCACAGCAATAGACCAAAATCTGGACCTGGAACTTTTGATAATGCAGTCCACCAGAATGCATGTGTGTTATGGTGCACTCCTATGTGGATCTTTCCTCACCTATTATACTGTGCTGGGTGCTGGTGTACCTCAATAGCAACTTAACTCACTGTACTGTTTGTTGGGATACAGTGTGGTTAAGCACATACAATGGATCTACATTTTAGGGGACATTACTTTATGTTATATTGGCATATTATAAGTGCAATGGCGAGGAATCTCTCTTTATGTGAAATCCATCTATTAGGACATGTTGGTTATATATAAACCATGCAAAATCTTTATATGTTTTTGTTTTCTGTCTTTATGTGTTAATGCTGTTACAAAGCTATTATGGTAATTTTAGTCTTTCACAGAATTGTTTTTGTGGTAATTTAAAGCAGGCTGAGGAAGATATGACACAAATTATTCTTTGTTCCAGCTGTCATTAAGGGGGTATTCAATACATTTATAAACCAACTCCCATCCAGTATGAAAGGAGCTTACATAGATAGTAATGCAGCCTTATTATAGTGGCTGGGACATACACATATATAAATAGTTTTCCGGTGTAAAAAAAAATGTCTAGTGATTGCTATAACTGAATTCATACTTTAAAATGGCGAAATATGCAAGTGGTTTGAAAAGCCAAACAATCACTTGATTGGAAGGAACTCACTGAGCCAGTTCAGATGTTGATTAAAATGTTGCTGTATAGATGGTAATAAATATTCAGTTGTATATGTTTCACAAACTTGCTTTTTTTTAAAATTTGCAATATACATTACATATTTTGTTGATGGGTCAACATTATATTGTATATTGCATTGTGGAAGTTATTAATGTTGACATTGTCTAATATATAAAAGCTAAAGTCAAATATATGAAAGAAAAATAATTATACATATTGTAAAATACACTTAGAGGTCTATTTATAAATGATTAACAAGGCGTTCGCCCTGCAAGTATCTGTGAAGATGTATACCGTGTGGATATATGCCAAAATAACTGCTCTTTAGTTGTTTCTTTAAAAGGGAATGTGTTTTTGAATGTTTTTTTAATGTAATATGGCTACAAGATGGTGCTGAGGCGCATAGAAAATAAATTAGGGATGCACCGATACCACTTTTTTAAGACCGAGTACAAGTACCGATACTTTTTCCCAAGTACTCACCGATACCAATTACCGATACTTTTTCTTAAAGGGACAGGTCACATTTTTTCTAAAGCAATACAAAATCATGACTTTAGGTCAGTTTCTTAATATTATGAAGAACATGAACATGAAATGAACATGAAATGAATATTTATCATGCCATTGCTAACTAAGGCTTATATCCCCATAGTGGGGAAAATAGATGAGCATATGTAGAGACTCCAAGACCAGAGCACTGTATAGTGTGGCACAGCTATATCCTATTCTGCATACCTGGCTTTATATTATAAGAACTTTATAATATAAAGCCAGTATGCAGAATTGGATATAGCTGTGCCACACTATACAATAATACACTGTTCAATGTCTTTTTTTATATTATACAATTTATAATATATAAAAAAAGACATTGATTAATGAAATGAATATTTAGATCATGCTATTGCTAACTAAGGCTTGTATCCCCCTAGTGGGGAAAATAGATGAGCACATGTCCAGACTCCAGAACACTGTATAGTGTGGCACAGATATATCCAATTCTGTATAACTGGCTTTATATTATTATTAAATGTTTTTATAATATAAAGCCAGGTATGCAGAATTGGATATAGCTGTGCCACACTATATACAATGTTCTGGTCTGGAGTTTGGACACGTGCTCATCTATTTTCCCCACTAGGGGGATACAAGCCTAAGTTAGCAATGTCTACATAGTTATTTATTTCTTTATTTTTAAATATTATATGGAGTTAAACAGCATTTTTGTGCCGAGCCCCCATGCAGTGCTGCAGTACTAA